>NC_069503.1:55135351-55435351 GCF_027579735.1 Bombina bombina | reverse complement strand
TCCAGGATCCCTGGGCGCTAGAGATCATATCTCAGGGATACCTTCTAGACTTCAAAATTCTCTCCCCAAAAGGGAGATTTCATCTGTCAAGGTTGTCAACAATACCAAATAAAGAAGACGCGTTTCTCTTACGCTGTGTACAAGATCTATTATTAATGGGAGTGATCCATCCGGTTCCGCCGGTCGGAACAAGGACAAGGGTTTTACTCAAAACCTGTTTGTGGTTCCAAAAAAGAGGAACTTTCAGGCCATCTTGGATTTAAAAGATCCTAAACAAATTCCTAAGAGTTTCCATCGTTCAAGAATGGAAACCTATTCGGACAATCTTACCCATGATCCAAGAGGGTCAGTACATGACCACAGTGGATTTAAAGGATGCTTACCCTTCACATACCGATTCACAAAGATCATTTACCGGGTTATCTAAGGTTTGCCTTCTTAAACAGGCATTACCAGTTTGTAGCACTTCACCATTCGGATTGGCTACGGCTCCAAGAATCTTTACAAAGGTTCGGGTGCCCTTTCTGGCGGTACTAAGACCGCGAGGAATTCGGGTAGCTCCGTACCTAGACCGACATTCTGATACAAGCTTCAAGCTTTCAAACTGCCAGTCCTCATACAGAGTTAGTTCTGGCATTTCTAAGGTCGCATGGATGGAAAGTAAACCAGAAAGAAGAGTTCTCTCTTCCTCTCACAAGAGTTCCATCTTTGGGGACTCTTATAGATTCTGTAGAAATGAGGATTTATCTGACAGAAGACAGATTAACAAAGCTTCTAAATGCATGCCGTGTCCTTCATTCCATTCAACTCCCGTCAGTAGCTCATGCATGGAGGTGATCGGCTTAATGGTAGCAGCAATGGACATAGTACCCTTTGCACGCCCTACATCTCAGACCGCTGCAATTGTGCATGCTGAGTCAGTGGAATGGGGATTACTCAGATTTGTCCCCCCACTCTGAAACTGATCAAGAGACCAGAAACTCTCTTCTATGGTGGCTTTTCTCGGCCACATCTGTCCAGGGGATGCCGTTCAGCAGGCCGGACTGGACAATTGTAACAACAGACGCCAGCCTTCTAGGTTGGGGCGCTGTCCTGGAATTCTCTGAAGGCTCAGGGACAATGGAGTCAGGAGGAAAGTCTCCTGCCAATAAACATTCTGGAATTGAGAGCAGTTCTCAATGCCCCTTCTAGCTATGGCCCCAGTTAAGACTCGGGGTTCATCAGGTTTCAGTCGGACAACATCACGACTGTAGCTTTACCATCAACCATCAAGGAGGGACAAGAAGCTCCCTAGCAATGATAGAGGTATCAAAGATATTTCGCTGGGCAGAGTCTCACTCTTGCCACCTGGTCAGCAATCCACATCCGGGAGTGGAGAACTGGAGCGGATTTCTTGAGTCGCAGACTCTTCATCCGGGGGAGTGGGAACTTCATCCGGATGTCTTTGCCCAAATACCTTCGACGTTGGGGCAAACCAGAGATAGATCTCATGGCGTCTCGCCAGGAACGCCAAACTTCCTCGCTACGGATCCAGATCCAGGGATCCGGGAGCGGTTCTGATAGATGCTTTGACAGCACCTTGGAACTTTCAGGATGGCTTATGTATTTCCACCCTTCCCACTGCTTCCTCGATTGATTGCCAAAATCAAACAGGAGAGAGCATCAGTTGATTCTAATAGCGCCCCTGCATGGCCGCGCAGGACTTGGTATGCAGATCTAGTGGACAATGTCATCCTGTCCCGCCTTGGTCTCTACCTCTAAGACAGGACCTTCTGATTCAGGGTCCATTCAATCATCAAAGTCTAACTTCTTGAAGCCTGACTGCTTGGAAATTGAACGCTTGATTTTATCAAACGTGGTTTTTCTGAGTCGGTTATTGATACCCTGATACAGGCTAGGAAGCCTGTTACCCAGAAAAGATTTACCATAAAATATGGCGTAAATTACCTATACTGGGTGTGAATCCAAGATTACTCCTGGAGTAAGGTTAGGAATTCCTAGGATATTGTCTTTTCTACAAGAAGGTTTAGAAAAGGGTTTATCGGCTAGCTCATTAAAGGGACAGATCTCACTCTGTCCATCTTGTTACACAGCGTCTGTCAGAAAATTCAGACATCCAGGCCTTTTGTCAGCTTTAACTAGGATCAAGCCTGTGTTTAAAACTGTTGCTCCGCCATGGAGTTTAAACCTTAGTTCTTAACGTTTTACAGGGTGTTCCGTTTGAACCCCTTCATTCCATTGATATAAAATTGTTATCTTGGAAAGTTCTATTTTTAATGGCTATTTCCTCGGCTCGAAGAGTCTCTGAGTTATCAGCCCTACATTGTGATTCTCCTTATCTGATCTTTCACACCAGACAAGGTAGTTCTGCGTACTAAACCTGGTTCTTACCTAAGGTAGTCACTAACAGGAATATCAATCAAGAGATTGTTGTTCCATCCTTGTGTCCCAAATCTTCTTCAAAGAAGGAACGTCTCTACACAATCTGGATGTAGTTCGTGCCTTCAAGTTCTACTTGCAGGCAACTAAAGATTTTCGCCCAAACTTCTTCCCTGTTTGTCGTTTATTCTGGACAGAGGAGAGGTCAAAAAGCCTTCTGCTACCTCTCTCTCTTTTGGCTTCGTAGCATAATACGTTTAGCCTATGAGACTGCTGGACAGCAGCCTCCTGAAAGAATTACAGCTCATTCCAACTAGAGCTGTGGCTTCCCACTTGGGCCTTTAAGAATGAGGCCTCTGTTGAACAGATTTGCAAGGCTGCAACTTGGTCTTCGCTTCATACTTTTTCCAAATTTTACAAATTTGACACTTTTGCTTCTTCGGAGGCTATTTTTGGGAGAAAGGTTCTTCAGGCAGTGGTTCCCTTCTGTATAATGAGCCTGCCTATCCCTCCGTCATCCGTGTACTTTTTGCTTTGGTATTGGTATCCCAGAAGTAATGATGCCCGGTGTACTGATCACACATAACACAACAAAAAATAATTTTTGCTTACCTTATAAATTCCTTTCTTCTGTTGTGTGATCAGCCCACGGCCCGCCCTGTTTTTTAAGGCAGGTACATATTTTTTAAATTATAATTCAGTCACCACTACACCCTTGGTTTCTCCTTTCTCGTTGGTCTTTGGTCGAATGACTGGAGGTGACGTAGAGGGGAGGAAGCTATATAGCAACTCTGCTGGGGTGAATCCTCTTGCACTTCCTGTAGGGGAGCAGATAATATCCCAGAAGTAATGATGACCCGTGGACTGATCACACAACAGAAGAAAGGAATTTATCAGGTAAGCATAAATTATGTTTTTCAGTGCTCTTCTGGCTTGGCTCAGTTAGCAACTTTGAGGTTCATCAGGTTTCAGTCGGACAACATCACGGACTGTGGCTTACATCAACCATCAAGGAGGAACAAGGAGTTCCCTAGCGATGATGGAAGTCCTCAAAGATAATTCGCTGGGCAGAGTCTCACTCTTGCCATCTGTCAGCGATCCACATCCCAGGCGTGGAGAACTGGGAGGCGGATTTTTCTAAGTCGCCAGACCTTTTCATCGGGGGAGTGGGAACCTTCATCCGGAGGTGTTTGCCCAACTGCTTCATCCTTTGGGGCAAACCAGATCTGGATCTCATGGCGTCTCGCCAGAACGCCAAGCTTCCTTGTTACGGATCCAGGTCCCGGGACCCGGGAGCGGTACTGATAGATGCTCTGACAGCACCTTGGGTCTTCAACATGGCTTATGTGTTTCCACCTTTCCCGATGCTTTCCTCGATTGATTGCCAGGATCAAATAGGAGAGCATCGGTGATACTAATAGCGCCCTGCGTGGCCACGCAGGACCTGGTATGCAGATCTAGTGGACATGTTGTCCTGTTCCACCATGGTCTCTGCCTCTGAGACAGGACCTTCTGATTCAAGGTCCTTTCAAACATCCAAATCTAATTTCTCTGAGGCTGACTGCATGGAGATTGAACGTTTGATTCTATCAAAGCGTGGATTCTCTGAGTCAGTGATTGATACCTTAATACAGGCTAGGAAACCTGGTTACCAGGAAAATTTACCATAAAATATGGCGTAAATACTTATATTGGTGCGAATCCAAGAGTTACTCATGGAGTAAGGTTAGGATTCCTAGGATATTGTCTTTTCTACAAGAAGGTTTTAGAAAAGGGTTTATCTGCTAGTTTGTTTAAGGGACAGATTTCAGCTTTGTCTATCCTTTTACACACAACGTCTGGCAGAAGTTCCAGACGCTTTCAGGCCCTTTTTGTCAGGCTTTGACTAGGATTAAGCCTGTGTTTAAGACTGTTGCTCCGCCGTGGAGCTTAAACTTAGTTCTTAACGTTCTGCAAGGTGTTACCGTTTGAACCCCTTCATTCCATCGATATCAAGCTGTTATCTTGGAAAGTTCTGTTTTAATGGCTATTTCCTCGGCTCGATGAGTCTCTGAGTTATCGGCCTTACATTGTGATTCTCCTTATCTGATTTTTCATTCAGACAAGGTAGTCTTGCGTACTAAACCTGGGTTCTTACCTAAGATAGTCACCTAACCAAAGAATATCAATCAAGAGAATGTTTTTCCATCATTGTGCCTAACCCTTCTTCAAAGAAGGAACGACTTTTGCACAATCTGGATGTCGTCCCGTGCCCTGAAATTTTATTTGCAGGCAACTAAAGATTTTCGTCAAACTTTTTCCCTGTTTGTCGTTTATTCTGGACAGAGGAGAGGTCAAAAAGCTTCGCGCCTACCTCTCTCTCTTTTTGGCTTCGTAGCATAATACCATTAGCCTATGAGGACTGCTGGACAGCAGCTCCTGAAAGGATTACAGCTATTCTACTAGAGGCTGTGGCTTCCACCTTGGGCCTTTAAGAATGAGGCCTCTGTTGAAAAGATTTTGCAAGGCTGCAACTTGGTCTTCACTTCACACTTTTTTTTCAAAAATTTACAAATTTGACACTTTTGCTTCTTCAGGAGGCTGTTTTGGGAGAAAGGTTCTACAGGCAGTGGTTCCTTCCCGTGTAAAGATCCTGCCCTGTCCCCTCCGTCATCCCGTGTACTTTTAGCTTTGTAATTGGTATCCCATAAGTAATGGATGACCCGTGGACTGACCTACACTTAACAGGAGAAAATATAATTTATGCTTACCTGATAAATTCATTTCTCTTGTAGTGTAGTCCAGTCCACGGCGCCCGCCCTGTTTTTTACGGCAGGTCTAAATTTTAATTAAACTCCAGTCACCACTGCACCCTATAGTTTCTCCCTTTCTCGTATGGTTTTGGTCGAATGACTGGATATGACGGAGAGGGGAGGAGCCTATATAGCCAGCTCTGCTTGTGTGATCCTCTTGCACTTCCTGTTAGGAGGAGATATAATCCCATAAGTAATGGATGACCCGTGGACTGACTACACTACAGGAGAAATGAATTTATCAGGTATAGCATAAATTTAATTTTTGTTTATCTTTTGTCACGTCAATATGATTTTAATTAACATCCCCCTCTCTGTGATTGGTTCTTGTTTTCACACGCCTCCTTTATGTATTTAATGATGGACCATATGTTTTGTCCTTCATAGTATGTCACAGCGATTTGGTTCACACACCCCCTTTTTACGGGATTGGTTCCCGCACTACACTCTTTCTGATGTATCGGATGATGGACAAGCTTTTTTTTTTCATCCATAGCACGCAATTGTGATTTGGCTTATACCCCCTTGCCTGCAATTGGTTTAGTTATGAGATGACGCTATTCAGAAATCGCCCCCACCCCCTGACTATTGTGAATACACCTTTGTTTGCAATTAGTTTAGCTAGGCGATGACGCTTTTTAGAAACTGCTCCCACCCCTTTATTATCGTAAAACGTAATTAACATATACAAATTTTTTGTGATTAACGCATACAAATATAGTATAGTAATAGGTAATAATATAAGCTGAGTGTTAGGATTCTGTTATTTCATGGAAATCATTTCACACACTATGATCTCTTGTTCTATATTGCGGGAAATAATATTATTACTTGGTGGTTACTATGATTTTATCAGCTGTGTTATTTGTGGGTGTGCATTTTTGCTAGATGCTAATTGGACACTACTGGTTATAATTGCAGCAGCTTTGTAACTGATTTCATAGCTTGATGAAACCGTGCCGTGACACAGAGAAAACGCGTTGCTTATGTGGTTTTTAAAACTTTTTATTAAACCTTTTATGTTTTGTTACATCGCTGCTGCATTCTTATATTCTTCGGACTGATCATCTTGGGCTCCCCGGCTGGTTATACACCTTACTGATTGGGCCTTGGAGAACATTACCCCTTGTTAACAGCATAAAAGACCGTGGGCACTACATTGTCACTTTGGACCTTCCCTGCTGGGATATAGAGACTATCTGATCCAGGTGCTGGGAAAGTCTGCCAGGCGGACCTGTTTGGACTCGGCCCCTGCCTATATTGCACATTAGTGCTTTCCTACCACGTGAGTAGGTATTCTATATACCTGCCAAACACTTCCTTCCTGTCTTGTATTTATCTGCACCTATGTGGCGCCCCTCTGTCTCTCTTGTTCTAGATTACATCATATTTTTTGTGTCAGGGCATGACCACACCAGAGGAGCCGCCTGAGAAGTGTGTTCTGGGACCACTGCACTTTATCACATTGGCTTTTGGATTAGCCCTTATCTGCTTCCTTCAGGATACAAATGTACTTTTTGTTTATTAATTTTTTTATTTTTAAATCTCCACATAACACATTTTTTCTTTTGGATACTTATTCTGTGTTTGAAACATCAGCATCACCTTTGTTTTCATTAGGAGATTATAACTGGTTTAAAAGGATATTGGTTATCTATATACTGTATATAATAATAATATATATATATATATATATATAATATATATTTATTTGTTATTTATATATATTCTTTTGTTATCCGCACATTTATATATTTTTATAACCTAGACACTACATCAGGATTTTTGTATTATATTTAACACTGTATTTATTTCTCTTGTTAAGTGTATCCAGTCCACGGATCATCCATTACTTGGGGATATTCTCCTTCCAGCAGGAAGTTGCAAGAGGATCACCCACAGCAGAGCTGTTATATAGCTCCTCCCCTAACCTGCCCATTTCCAGTCATTCTCATTGCAACCCCTTCAACATAGATTGGAGGTAGGAAGAGGAAAGTGGTGTAATATAGTTAGTTTTTTCTTCAATCAAGAGTTTATTGTGTTTTAAATGGTACCCGGAGTTGTACTATTTTCTCTCAGGCAGCATTTGGAAGAAGAATCTGCCTGCGTTTTTCTTGATCTTTGCAGAAGTAACTAAGATCCACTGCTGCTTCTCACGTTATGTCCTGAGGGTGGTGAGGTAACTTCAGAGGGAAGAATAGCGTGCAGGTTACCCTGCAATAAGGTATGTGCAGTTTTAAGTTTTTCTAGGATGGAATTGCTAGAAAATGCTGCTGATACCGGATTAATGTAAGTTAAGCCTAAATACAGTGATTTGATAACGACTAGTAACAGGCTTACTGTGAGAGCTATAGACTCTGAGAATTATGCAATATAAAACGTTTGCTGGCATGTTTAATCGTTTTTATATATGCTTTGGTGATAAAACTTATTGGGGCTTAGTTTTCTCCACATGGCTGGCTTGATTTTTGCCTAGAAACAGTTTCCTGAGGCTTTCCACTGTTGTAGTATGAGTGGGAGGGGCCTATTTTAGAGCTTTGTTGCGCACTTAAAATTACAGACAGAGACATCCAGCTTCCCTCAGCAGTCCCCTGCATGGTATAGGACAGTGATAACAAATACCATAATATCACAAAGCCAAAAAAATGTGAAATAAATGTGATAAAGTAGTGAACAAAAAGTGATTTATAAAGTGTACTTAATGAAAACTAAATACTTATAAAAGTTCATATAAGGATATGTGTGTTCTTCCAAAATCTTCACGCTTCTATTTTCTTTTGATCCTCATATGAAAAGAAAGAAAAAAATGCCACATAGCGTAACTCTGTAACCTTTTCAAATGCAGAATGTGTGTGTACAATTGCTTACTCACATGAGATGGAGCTATAGCCCAAGCTCAGGTTTAAGCGCACACCCAATGTTATACTGTTGGGTAAACAGTTGCTTGAACAGGATTTTTGAATAAAAAGGATTTATTTAAAATATAAGTATAAAAAGCGCCACAAGAGCTGCAGAGACCACCACATACAATAGAATCGGCAATACAATCAGTAATTGCTCACATTGAGCTTATACACAATTACTAGAGACCGTGGTAAGGAGTGCAGAAACTTAAACCACACAGCCTCCCCCCCCTAAAGAGTCCAGCATATGTTGCTCTCCCTTACTGGTGTGCAGATTCTTGGAAAGGACGCCAAGAACAAGAAACAATGTATCCGGCGTACGTTTCGCAAAGAGCTTTTTCAAGGAATCAATGGTATAAGGACCTCTCTGAAGGGCTCAAAAGGCCTTCAAAAGTTGTTTATTGAGAAGGTAAAGCCACAGTTGAGCTGTGGCAGTTTATTGTGACTATTTCAAAAAACGTTGTTTTTCATTGTCAAATCCGTTTTTTGCATTTAAGGGGTTAATCATCCCATTTGCCAAGTGGGTGCAATACTCTGCTAACTTGTTACATACACTGTAAAAATTTCGTTAGTTTAACTGCCTTTTTTCACTGTTATTTCAAATTTTGACAAAATTTGTTTCTCTTAAAGGCACATTAACGTTTTTTATATTTGCTTGTTAACCTTGATTTAAAGTGTTTTCCAAGCTTGCTAGTCTCATTGCTAGTCTGTACAAACATGTCTGACATAGAGGAACCTCCTTTGTGCATTATGTTTAAAAGCCATCGGTGGAACCCCATAGGAAAATGTGTACTAAATGTAATTGATTTCACTTTAATAATAAAGATCAGCCTTCATCTTTAAAAAGAAATATCACCAGAAGATTCTGACGAGGGGGAAGTATGCCGACTAACTCCCCCCCACGTGTCAGATCCTTTGACTCACGCTCAAGGGACTCACGCTAGAATGGCGCCAAGTACATCAAAGACGCCCATAGCGATTACTTTACAAGACATGGCGGCGATCATGGATAATACCCTGTCAGCGGTGTTAGCCAGACTGCCTGAATATAGAGGCAAGCGCGATAGCTCTGGGGTTAGGCGTAATACAGAGCGCGCAGATGTTTTAAGGCCCATGTCTGATACTGCGTCACAATATGCAGAAGCTGAGGAAGGAGAGCTTCAGTCTGTGGGTGACGTCTCTGACTCGGGGAAACCTGATTCAGATATGTCTACTTTCAAATTTAAGCTTGAGAACCTCCGGGTGTTGCTTGGAGAGGTTTTAGCTGCTCTGAATGACTGTGACACAATTGCAGTGCCAGAGAAATTGTGTAGACTGGATAAATACTATGCAGTGCCGGTGTGTACTGACGTTTTCCCTATACCTAAAAGGTTTACAGAAATTATTAATAAGGAGTGGGACAGACCCGGTGTGCCGTTTTCCCCCCCTCCTATTTTTATAAAAATGTTTCCGATAGACCGCCACCACACGGGACTTATGGCAGACGGTCCCCTAAGGTGGAGGGAGCAGTTTCTACTTTAGCAAAGCGTACCACTATCCCTGTCGAGGACAGTTGTGCTTTTTTCAGATACCAAATGGATAAAAAATTAGGGGTTACCTAAAGAAAATGTTTATTCAACAGGGGTTTTATCTGCAGCCCCTGGCATGCCATTGCTCCTGTCACCGGCTGCTGCGGCGTTCTGGTTTGAGTCTCTGGAAGAGGCCTTTCAGACAGCTACCTCCATTGACCTGAAATACTTGACAGTCTTAGAACACTTAAGCTAGCTAATTCTTTTGTTTCTGGTGCCATTGTTCATTTGACTACACTACGGGCTAAGAATTCTGGATTCGCCATCCAGGCCTATGGCTATGGCTTAAATCTTGGTCAGCTGACCGTGACTTCAAAGTCTAAATTACTTAAACATTCCTTTTCAAGGGGCAGACCCCTATTCGGGCCTGGTTTGAAGGAAATTATTTGCTGACATTACTGGAGGAAAGGGTCACACCCTTCCTCAGGACAAGGCCAAATCAAGGGCCAAACAGTCTAATTCACCTTCCTCTTGCTTCAAAACAAGAGGGAACTTTTGCTTCAATCAAGCCGCCCTGGAAATCTAACTAGGCCTGGAACAAAGGCAAGCAGGCCAGAAAGCCTGCTGCTGCCTCTAAAACAGCATGAAGGAACGGCCCCCTATCCGGTAACGGATCTAGTAGGGGGCAGACTTTCTCTCTTCGCCAGGCGTGGGCCAAGCGATGTTCAGGATCCCTGGGCGTTGGAGATCATATCTCAGGGATATCTTCTGGACTTCAAAGCTTCCGCCCCACAAGGGAGATTTCACCCTTTCGAGATTATCTGTAAACAGATAAAGATAGAGGCATTCTTACGCTGTGTGCCAAGTCCTCCTAGTAATGGGAGTGATCATCCAGTTTCCACAGAGGAACAGGGACAGGGATTTTATTCAAATCTGTTTGTGGTTCCCAAAAAAGAGGGAACCTTTCAGACCATTTTGGATCTAAAGATCTTAAAACAAGTTCCTCAGAGTTCCATCGTTCAAAATGGAAACTATTCGGACCATCCCTACCTATGATCCAGGAGGTTCATGGGTTCATGACCACAGTTCATGACCACAGTGGATTTGAAGGATGGCTTACCTTCACATACCGATTCACAAAGACCATTCAATCGGTTCCTAAGGTTTGCCTTTCTAGACAGGCATTACCAATTTGTGGCTCTTTCCCTTCGGGTTAGCCACAGCCCCAAGAATTTTTTACAAAGGTTCTGGGGTCCCTTCTGGTGGTCCTAAGACCACGGGGCATATCAGTGGCCCCTTATCTAGACGACATCCTGATACAGGCGTCAAATTGCCAAATCTCATACGCACATACTATTGGCATTTCTGAGGTCCGCATGGGTAGAAAGTGAACGAGGAAAAGAGTTCTCTATCACCCCCTCACAAGAGTGTCCTTCTAGGAACTCTGATGAGATTCTGTAGAAATGAAAATTTACCTTGACGGAGTCAGGTTATCAAAAGCTTCTAAATTCCTGCCCGTGTTCTTCATTCCATTCTGCGCCCCGTCAGTGGCTCAGTGCATGGAAGTGATCGGCTTAATGGTAGCGGCGAATGGACATAGTGCCATTTGCGCGCCTACATCTCAGACCGCTGCAATTATGCCATGCTAAGTCAGTGGAATGGGGATTACACAGATTTGTCCCCTCTACTAAATCTGGATCAAGAGACCAGAGATTCTCTTCTCTGGTGGCTATCTTGGGTCCCATCTGTCCCAACGGGTATGACTTTCGCAGGCCAGATTGGACAACTTGTAACAACAGATGCCAGCCTTCTAGGTTGGGGTGCAGTCCTGGAATTCCTGAAGGCTCAGGGATCGTGGACTCAGGAGGAGAAACTCCTCCCAATAAATATTCTCGGATTAAGAGCAATATTCAATGCTCTTCTAGCTTGGCCTCAGTTAGCAACACTGAGGTTCATCAGATTTCAGTCGGACAACATCACGACCTGTAGCCTTACCATCAATCATCAAGGGGGGCACCTGAAGCTCCCTAGCGATGTTAGAAGTGTCCCAAGATAATTCGCCTGGGCGGAGACTCACTCTTGCCAACCTATCAGCGATCCATATCCCAGGTGTAGAGAACTGGGAGGCGGATTTTCTAAGTCGTCAGACTTTTCATCGGGGGAGTGGGAACTCCATTCGGAGGTTGTTTGCCTCAATTGATTCATCGTTGGGGCAAACCAGAGCTGGATTCTCATGGCATCTCGACAGAACGCCAAGCTTCCATTCTTACGGATCCAGGTCCAGGAACCCAGAGGCGACGCTGATAGATGCTCTAGCAGCGCCTTGGTTCTTCAACCTGGCTTATGTGTTTCCACCCGTTTCCTCTGCTCCCTCGACTGATTGCCAGAATCAAACAGGAGAGCATCGGTGATCTTGATAGCGCCTGCGTGGCCACGCAGGACCTGGTATGCAGACCTAGTGGACATGTCATCCTTTCCACCTTGGACTGCCTTTGAGACAAGACCTTCTAATACAAGGTCCTTTCAATCATCCAAATCTAATTTCTCTGAGACTAACTGCCTGGAAATTGAACGCTTGATTTTATCAAAGCGTGGCTTCTCAGAGTCAGTCATTGATACCTTAATACAGGCACGAAAGCCTGTCACCAGGAAAATCTACCATAAGATATGGCGCAAATATCTTTATTGGTGTGAATCCAAGAATTACTCATGGAGTAAGGTTAGGATTCCTAGGATATTGTCTTTTCTCCAAGAGGGTTTGGAAAAAGGACTATCAGCTAGTTCTTTAAAGGGACAGATTTCTGCTCTGTCTATTCTTTTGCACAAGCGTCTGGCAGAGGTTCCAGACGTTCAGGCATTTTGTCAGGCTTTGGTTAGAATTAAGCCTGTGTTTAAACCTGTTGCTCCCCCATGGAGCTTAAACTTGGTTCTTAAAGTTCTTCAAGGAGTTCCGTTTGAACCCCTTCATTCCATTGATATCAAACTTTTATCTTGGAAAGTTCTGTTTTTTGATGGCTATTTTCCTCGGCTCGTAGAGTCCTCTGAGTTATCGGCCTTACAATGTGATTCTCCTTATCTGATTTTCCATACAGATAAAGTAGTTCTGCGTACAAAACCTGGGTTTTTACCTAAGGTTGTTTCTAACAAGAATATCAATCAAGAGATTGTTGTTCCATCATTGTGTCCCTAATCCTTTTTCAAAGAAGGAACGTCTGTTACATAATCTAGACGTAGTCCGTGCTTTGATGTTTACGTACAAGCGACTAAGGAGGTTTCGTCAAACATCTTCCCTGTTTGTCATTTACTCTGGACAGAGGAGAGGTCAAAAGGCTTCGGCAACCCTCTCTTTCTTTTTTGGCTTCGGAGCGTAATACGCTTAGCCTATGAGACTGCTGGACAGCAGCCCCCTTAAAGAATTATAGCTCATTCTACTAGAGCTGTGGCTTCCACCTGGGCCTTTAAAAATGAGGCTTCTGTTGAACAGATTTGCAAAGCGGCGGACTTGGTCTTCGCTTCATACCTTTTTTACAAATTTTATACTTTTGCTTCTTCGGAGGCTATTTTTGGGAGAAAGGTTCTACAGGCAGTGGTCCCTTCCATTTAAGTACCTGCCTTGTCCCTCCCATCATCCGTGTACTTTAGCTTTGGTATTGGTATCCCACAAGTAATGGATGATCCGTGGACTGGATACACTTAACAGAGAAAACATAATTTATGCTTACCTGATAAATTTATTTCTCTTGTAGTGTATCCAGTCCACGGCCCGCCCTGTCCTTTTAAGGCCAGGTCTAAATTTTAATTAAACTACAGTCACCACTGCACCCTATAGTTTCTCCTTTCTCGGCTAGTTTCGGTTGAATGACTGGATATGGCAGTTAGGGGAGGAGCTATATAACAGCTCTGCTGTGGGTGATCCTCTTGCAACTTCCTGTTGGGAAGGAGAATATCCCACAAGTAATGGATGATCCGTGGACTGGATACACTATAAGAGAAATACATTTATCAGGTAAGCATAAATTATGTTTTTTATTATCTATTTTTTATTTTTTGGCGCCTCTTATTGATACCTGCCGGCCCCAAGCTGCCAATTGTGTATCTGCCACTCTGAGGATGGACATTATGGTGCCGAATATCTAAAGGTCTCTGGGATAGAGAGATTATTTAAAGGGATAATAAAGTACAAATTAAACCTTTATGATTGAGATAGGGCGTGTCATTTTAAACAACTTTCTAATTATTTTATTCATCAAATTTGCTTTGTTCTCTTGGTATTCTTAGTTGAAAGGTATACCTAGGTTGGCTCATATGCTAATTTCTAAGCCCTTGTAGGCCACCTCTTATCTGGATGCATTGACAGTTTTTCACAGTTAGAGGGTGTTAGTTCATGTTTTTCATATA
Source organism: Bombina bombina (assembly GCF_027579735.1). NCBI lineage: Eukaryota > Metazoa > Chordata > Amphibia > Anura > Bombinatoridae > Bombina > Bombina bombina. The sequence goes on along the minus strand of NC_069503.1, from coordinate 55,421,371 downwards.
AATAACATTGTGCTCATGCACGTGGAGGTATTTAATAGTCAACTGGAAAACGCAAAAGATTGCAACCGCACTACACACGTGAATAGGGACTGCTAGTTTGTACCTACATTTAATTTTACAGTGGGTACTTGCTGGAGTGCTTATGCAAGAATCAATGATTCAGAAAGAAGTAGAGTCAGAAATGTGAGTTTCTGGCTCCAAGAGCAGATTGCATTTATTAGCACTTACTGTCCCCTACATTAGGTATCAAAACCTTGAAAAGGAAGAAAATGTGGGTGGAGCAGCGTGTATCTATAATTAAAACCTAACTTTTATTTCAACACTTAAAAAAAGAGAAATGATAACATACAATTAAAAACACAAATTCGCGTAGAACTTAGAAATTAGGGTTAAATTATACCCTTTATTTAGTATTTGGGTGGAGTAACGAAATGAAAGAGGGGTATCAATGTTCAGATATTATAATACTCAAATATGGTTATCTGAAGAACTGATATAAGTGTGGATTCTCTTATATCTCTGACAACTACGTTACTGTATCAAATTATTGATGTGCATACATATGGTGTTGCTCAGGGTATTATATCTCTCTGATAAGACTAAATAATGTACACCTCCTCTATTGGGCTTATATATCAGATTGAGGTAATATAGTGTCGTATTCAATTAAATTAATAAGAGAATAAACTTTTATGATTTAGGATTTTGGTGTTGTGTACACGTGCAGAGGTAATTCTACTATATATGCTGGAGTTCTAGTATTGAGAAAAAATGTATATATCTGGCTACAGTACGCTGTAGAAATCAATGCCTTTAGCTAATGCTTAAATAGCAAATTTTATCTTAGTCCTTATAAGAGTAATAGGAGCATTCCCCTTATTTCTGGGGTACTGTGCTCTGTACACAAGCTGATGTATCTTTTCTCTTAATTTTGTTTAAGTAAATATATCTGCAGAATTAGATCATGCATATAAACACATACATACATATGCAGTTTGTTGTTTAACTCGTTGGTGCAGATACTTTGTGTCAATAGTTGGAGATTATGTAGGTTGATACTTGTGAACAATATCTTAGTGTGGTAATGTGACTTAGTTGTTATTGTGCTTCTTATTCAACCTATTTTTTTCTAGTACATATGAATACTTGTGGAGTGTTGAAATTACAAACTTCAAACGGAGTAGTTATTGGTTCTATTTTTTGTAGAATCAAATCAATGTAGGGCTGATTACTCTTTCCCCTTAGTATATATGTATATATATTGACTTTGAATTAATTACAGTTTTGTGTGATTCAATATGTTATATAACTTTGTATATTTTTCTTGAATTTTCTTGGAAGTCACTACACTTGGCCTTATGTATTATTTCTTTATTTACTGAAACTGTTGTATATGTTTGGTACATACAGTAATATATCCTACTTGCTAGTGCAATATTTGTTCACAATGTTATTTATACATTCTTGCAGTTCGCTTGTATTATTGGGTAATACTGCTGACTGTGTAATACCGTAATGGTTTTGTATATCTAGACCCTGATAGCTTGCTTAAATAATTTCACTCATATTTATAGAGCTCTTAATAATTATAATATTGAGTGGACTATACAAGTGCGGGTCTTAGTTTGTTAACCATAACATCAGAGCTGAGTCTGCAATTGTCCCCCGATTTCCAGCAGTATTGCTTGGGAGCCGGTATATTTTTTGGTATAGCAGTCTTGTGGTCTTTAAAATATTGACTAGCGTCTGATAAATTGTAGTGTAATCAGGTCAAGTAATGCTGAAACTTCTATAGCAGCGGTTACTTAGTAAAGTTCAGAGTCACACTTTTTTTCTCACATTCACACTATATTATTTGTTATGTTATCCTTGCATTCTTGTATTACTGAATGTAGAAGAATCCACTTCAGCCTTCCCCACCTTATTTTAAATTAATCCCCAATACTCATTCATGCATTCATTTTGTTGTCTAAGTTCTACGTTCTTTTGCTCATTAAAAAACTAAATAGGTTGAAATCGAGATGTCAACCTCTCCCTAACATGTTTCGCCGTTTGTAATTCCGGCTTTTTCAAAGGGGTCAGTAAATAAAGAAATAATACATAAGGCCAAGTGTAGTGACTTCCAAGAAAATTCAAGAAAAATATACAAAGTTATATAACATATTGAATCAAAACTAAATTAATCATTTCTAAATCATACAAAATGAATTATTGAACCATTCACAAATACACAGGAAAAAATTGTATTGTTAATGTGCATCTAAAAATCATAACAATATTGTTCAGCAAAAAGTGTATTTTATCAAAAACGTACAACTTGTGCGTAAATTACACTGTAATGAATCGTATTAACTATGCACAGCATAAATCATAATTTAAGTACATGGGATCTGTAAAAAAACACATCAAAATTTGTACTTATAAATACAAAATACAAAGCATAATTGTTGTGGTTTTGTTTGGAAAATAACCTGAACAAGCAGTCAATACAAATCAAACATTTCACAATCTCATGTAGAAAAACTTCATGGATCCATGATGTGTATAAACAGTTAAAAACAATAGATATCAATAAACAGTTAAAAACAGTTGGAAAAAGGCACAGTAAATGAATATAAAGCAGGTCAATATTCACAAAGATGTAATTGCGTAATAGACCACACCGTAGTGTGCACACAGGTATCTATGTACAGAAATATTACAACAGTGTACAGAAATGTTACAACAATGTTACCAAACTGTTACAAATAGATATAGTTAGTGAAATTATACAGAAACAATGCAAATGGCAATTAAACAAGCAGTGTATAAATAACTATTCAAAATGAAACTTCAAAGTGGAAGTAAATAATCTCTCAGTCTCAAGAAGAACTTAAAAATATTTAACCCCTTAATGACCACAATGTACCCTGTATGTCACTGGTCGTTAAGGGATTTTTCAGGACATAATAGCACAAGTCTAGCAAGAAGACGCTATTAATGCCCTCCCTCCAGCAGGCTTTGTGGAATAGAGCAGTCTCAACGCTGGTGGCAAGACCGTGCTATAAAACAATCAAGTCCCAAAAAAAGGCCAATGACATACAGGGTACGTCGCTGGTCCTTAAGGGGTTAAAATGTGACAGGTGGTTAAAAATGTGACGAGTAGTTAGATAAATCTTCCTTGGTGTTATAGATTCCGTGTATTTGTGTTATAAATCCAAACATTCAGAAGTATAATCCATTAAAAATATATGAAAAAAACACATGAAAAAACAGTGAAAAAAGTAAAAAAATATAAAAACTGTGTAAGAATCTTGGTGTGAAAAAAGTCCAAATTAGTGAAAAATATGAAAAAATTGGAAAAAAATGTATAAAAAATCATGAACCTGTAAAAATAGAAATAACAATAGTGCAATAGAGTAATAATACTTTTTAAGATATTAGAAATATGCTCACCAGTATTAAGTCAACGCGTTTCGGCCTTTCCTAGGCCTTTTTCAAGACTATCTTTATCTAACTACTCATCACATTTTTATCTAACTACTCGTCACATTTTTATCTAACTACTCGTCACATTTTTATCTAACTACTCGTCACATTTTTAACCACCTGTCATATTTTAAATATTTTTTTAAGTTCTTCTTGAGACTGAGAGATTATTTACTTCCACTTTGAAGTTTTATTTTGAATAGCTATTTATATACTGCTTGTTGAATTGTCATCCACATTGTTTCTGTACAATTTCACTAAGTATATCTATTTGTAACAGTTTTGCAACATTGTTGTAACATTTCTGTACACTGATAAATAGAACAAATAAATCCCAGCACTGTTAGGATTCAAGTAAATGACCGGATGAGAGATACTTAGAAAAAATAAAAAAATATGTCCTTTATTGTGCATGATAAGACCTCATTCAATTAAAAGCATGCAGAAAACATCTGACCGGTTTCGGCACGAGTAGCCATAATCCTAGGCGTAATCAATAGTAGCACCTGTGCACCTTATATGCACAGAAACACCTCCCATATGGGAGTACCTTAAAAACAAATGCTTAAATACAAGGAAGTTTTTTAAAGACACAGACTCGTATATTTAACAATGCAATACTATGTAGCAAAAATGATACTGTTTAAATGCTGACATTATAACAAAATAGTATTATAGAGGAATGATGCTGTATAGTAATGTAGCAAAGGTAAGTATAGAAAACTCTGGACAAATAAAACTGGAAAACTTGTAAATATATAAATATGCTTTGTATAGCAAAATAATACTATTTAAATTTTTGACATTACAACAAAGCAATATTATAAAAGGACAATAATATTGTATAGTAATATAAATAATAAATGTAAAGAACTCTGGACAAATAGAACTGAAATAGCTGGTAAATATATAAATATACTTGGAATACAAACTAAATATTAGAGGAATAGCCACATAAATAAACCTATGCATGTATACGCGTATACATATATACACATATATACATACACAGAGACATAAATTGAAGCATAGAGAGAATAACAACTATAGGGAATCTATCTCACCATAGTAGTTTATGACAAACCTATATTTATAATGTACACATTGACCAAATGGGGGCGAGAAACAGGAAAGGATAGGTAAAACCTAACCATACCAGAAATATCAAAATTAACAAATTATACCATACAGTGGGTCATAAAGAGAGAACTAGAATTTACCAAAAAGGAGAATACATGGGAATTATCTATGCCAATAGTTTATTATGTCAAATTCTGAGTTGAAACCCCCAGGTAGCAGGCTACCGAGCTTATGTATCCAATAAATTTCTTGTCTTGATAATATCTGTAAGTTATCACCACCACGACGAGGCGTAGTGATTTGCTCGTCCTTTACAATGGGATGTGGCTATTGAGGAACTTTTGAGGTAAAATATCTTTCTTTTTTACATAGAGATGTTCAGGGGATATTTTCTAGGCAGCTTTTTACAGCTATGCTGCATCACTTTCAAGTGTTTAAACATTTGGGTATTATGGCCCTTTAATCAGTGAAAAACAAATGACAGCAATTAACAGGATTGCATTGTAACATTCTCTTTCTTTTAGAGAGCATGAATTATAAACTACAATTTAGCTTCTAGACATAACAAAGACACAATGGACTAAGTGCTGTAATGCTGCATGTCTGGCAAAGTAAAAACATAAGGCACAGCTCAGTTTCTTTCATATAGTTGGCGAGAGTCCATGATTTGATACACATGGGATATACATTTCTACCAGGAGGAGGCAACCTCAAAGCCTATAAATACCCCACCCACCTTACTCATATTTAAAGTATACTTACAACAAGTCTTTAAAGAACATTCACAGACCCACTTTCAGCTGACACTGCCCTCTGCTTCAGCTGAATTTTAAAGTATACTTACAACAAGTCTTTAAAGAACATTCACAGACCCACTTTCAGCTGACACTGCCCTCTGCTTCAGGTAGTCTCTGGAAGATATTTATCTCATTATATTTCTTCCCTGTTACTAATAATGTGTATGTTGTAATATGTATTGGCTATTATTTTTATTCTGTATTTTAAATGCATATTGGAGCACATTGATGGGCGATATATCTTGCTTGTTAAATAGTTTTATTTTCCTCAATGGATACCTCTCTTATCTCTATAATTTGTGATCTTTCCCTGTGTTTTTTTGCCTGTATGACCCCTAGCACCCTCCCTTAACTTTTTTTGCAGACCAATCTAACACTAATTTATCTCTCCCCCAGCTGAATTTTAAAGTATACTTACAACAAGTCTTTAAAGAACATTCACAGACCCACTTTCAGCTGACACTGCCCTCTGCTTCAGGTAGTCTCTGGAAGATAGTTCCAAACCGCGGCAAACTGGCTGAACACCACCAAATGCCCTGAGACCATGGCAGAGACCTCTCTGGCTCCTACAACCTCCTGTTCTAATGTACTCTACCTAAGGAGAGTTAAGGGTAATGCTAGATGTGATCCTCAAGATTTACTGCACACATGGTCTGAGAAGCTTCAGATATCATCTTCAAACAGTAAGTCCTGCATAATAGTTTTACATCTCAACTGCTAACTCTAAAAAGATTGCTGCATGACACAATCCACATCATAGACTTATGCAATTAGCATATACATCTTGTGCGGACTACCTACATATCTCATCCATGTGTACTAGATATCTGAATGTCATGGTGACATGATACAACTCAGAACAAACTGAATAAGAAAACACATCTGAATAGACAAGTAGGTTTTAATACCCACTCACAGGGAACAACCCTAACCCTGTAGACAACAACCAACTTACAGATAATATCTGCCTCAACTAAGACTTATCGTGGCACATCGCAGAACTTCTAAAGCGGATAAACTAACCAGAGCCGCACCCACACACAGGCCCCAATCCTGTTAATACATTCTTTAAACAAATGGATAGAAAGAAAATTACAGACTCTCCTTCCACAGACTGTGAAGAAGTTATTCTAACAGAGCAAAAAAGAGAGATTAAAACAGTGCTTGCTATCTGGGTAGAAAAATATTGCTAACAAATGACTAGTATTATATAAATGTTCTCAATAAAAATACAAAATATAATATAAAACAAAGTCTAAATAACCAAACACAGAAAAATTAATAAAAAAATGTAATTAAAATATAAAAAATAGGGGGCGTGTCCGAACCGCGACTCTACACAGTCGCACTTTCCCTGAGCTCTTACAGAAATCTTGATACCCGCCGGTAAAAAATAAATTTTACAGCAGAAATTTATAACCATCTGTTTACTTGAGCAAACCTGCTAGTCAGCACTTGAATTTTGGGGAAATTTGTGCTGCATTCGTGAAGTTTGAGCCCGGCATCGGATGAAGGAGGCCTAGAGCGGCGGCTCATACATAGGCAGCACCACCCCCCTCGAGGACTCAAGGGTTCTTGCCTTAATTGTGGTTCCATAAATCTTGCCTGAATTAAACAACCCTCTGCAGCACTATTAGCTAAGAAGTGCCCGAAGTAAAGAATACATTGTTATTAATCTCGCATTCCTTCCATAGCAAAAATGTCTGCCACACAGGAAACATGTCTGCAAACACGTATTGACCACAGCATGGAAAAGCTAGAACGCTGCTTCCAAACTCTGCTTGCAGGGACTCCATGGGACTTTTTCATTCAGGCTTATCAAAGGCAACATCAGCTCAATCAACCTGATATCAGCACCAGTGCAGATCCTAACCAAAATGTGTCTGAGGTTGCCATGCCTCCACTGATACCTACACGCACAGTGAGACTCCTGCACCTTGCAACACAATCGACAAGCCGCATGGTGGGAGCTAACAGGAAGGTTTGCTTGGACTATGCTGGTGATACCGAACTTTCGGCTGGGAAGCTAACGGACACCGCAGTGATTAACATTTACGCAACAGAACGGATGGCAGCTGATACGGCTCAAGAGCTCCTAACGCTGGATGGGATCTTGATAGGGGCCATGTCGGTGCGGGGGATCGGGGGGGACTCCCGTGCTGCCCTGTGCTCCAGGATGACCTTCACTCCAGCAAGCCCTCTCAAACTAAATAACTCTGGGCTCTTAATTAACTGGACGGGCTCTGCCGCTATGCCTCAACCTGGAAAATCGAAAGTGGATGTTAACTCACAAATTACCTCCTCAGGCCGCCGCCACCACATTCGTGGCTTAGGTGATCGGGACTGGGATGTTGGGACAGTGTTTTCTTTTGAGGACTGTGTGTTTGAACTTGGACCTGAAATCTAGTATAAGCTCTCTTCTGGCATACATGGTTTATTGTGCGCTAGGGGAGAGATCCGAATATTCTCAACTTGTTCAATTAAATGTTACCCATTATTGCAGAGCAATTGTTTATATATTTTACCTTGCAATGGCATAGTTATAAAGATAGAATACAATTTAACCTAGTTATTTATACTGACATGCGTGGGAGGTTCCTTTGAAATTTTTACTCACTATCTACTCAGCCTGCTTCCTGCGACTTTGTCAGGGATTCATCTCTTGTCATGCTGTACCTTTAAGAAAGTGAACTCCCTAGCCCTATTTAAGGCACCTCCCAACAGAACTCATTGCTTGGCAATTTGTTGCTCAGTGACAAGCTGCTTCTGAAGAGACTTAGCCGTTTATACAACATTGTATTTATTTACATTACTCTCTAAACTCACCTTGAGTTTCTACTTGCTTGGATCTATCTGCTTATGCTCTCTTGAGGTTAAAGCCTTTCACCGTTTATCTCAGTCAGAGATCTTTCTGTGTCAGCTGTACTGAAGTTTACTCCCTGTGGCGTGTGAGGTCACGCCCGACATTCTCCCGCTGCGGCTGTGTCTCCGGCTCTCTCTGATACCGATGGGACTGTTTGCTGTCTGGTAACAGTATTACTCTGCTCATAGCCACCTCCTGTAATACTGGTCTGTATATTTTACATTATACGAACTGCATATACTACTACTACTTCAGTAATCTATCTGCAAGCTTGCCATACTAACTGTGTATCTAAGGCTCACACTTGCTGGGGATTTGTATCTGCCTTCTTTGACGAATAGGTTTAGTAGTGCCTCAAACTATTTTTCCTGCTTACTAACTTGAATACAATTAACTCTGACAAAGATATATATATTGCTTCAATCTGTTCATAACGGACTTCATAAGCATACTCAAGTAGTATTCAAACTCATCTCCAAATCTGCTTGCAAATGACAGTTTGTATTATATCAATTTCACCTGCTTCATAAGAACAACACAGCTACTTTATTTTATGCTTAAAGTTACATTGGATAAGTTTGGATATAACTAAGTATTCATTCTCAAAGTGGAATATACCTTATTTTCAGCTTGGTTAGTTTTTATTCATATAACCATTTGCTGTGTGATTGCTGGTGTGTTTGACAAAGCTAATTGTATATATTTTATGTTTGACTGCATGTGTGACTGAATCAAGGCACCTGCAGTAATTAACACTTTCACTACAAGTGAGTTGCCAATTTCAAACATTTCTCTCCTTTCTGCTGCCAGCAGATTTTGTTGCGTGAAGGTTCCGTATTCACTCAGCTACCCTGCTGTAGTGACCCTCAGATCAATGAGCATATCAGGGTTCCCTTAAATTCAATCTGTGGGAATCCGAGGTAAGGTGTGAGACTGAGTGGTCCTACATTGGCAGTAAGCTGTTACTGTAGTATTATCTTAAATAAACCTAACATATCCTAACAGACTTACGGCCGGAGTCGGGGAAGGGGTTATATTTTGCCTTAAAGGGCACAGGGAATCGTTCTTGACTACAGAGGTTTTGGTTTCAATGTTTAGTCCATTGTGTTTGTTCACGTTATATTGTGTCCCTTATATTTACTACACTCATATTTTGAATAGTGCATTGTACATTTGTGGTTTTTTTATATATTTTTTTATTTTATTTTCCAATCTCGTACAGTGAACACTGCTACTTTTATAATGTCCTTAATCTCCTCTGTATGTTTTCTGGGGGTTTAGTGGGGGGCCCCTTAGGAGACATCCTACAATATATAATTAAAATAAGGGCTTTTAAATTCAAAGTGATGCACTTTCCACAAGTAATTAGTGTAAAAGAACAATTAATCATCTATTTCATCCATATATATAGGAAAATCCATAGAATACAGCAGCTATCACCCAACATGCAACCTATAATGTACTTTAATAGTGGAGCAATGCAGCTCAATATGTCCCCTTAAAATTATGTTGACACTAACTGCTATCCCAGAGATACTAGAGGCATATTTGGATATCTATCGCTATTACAATCCAATATGCAGGGCCTTATTTTAATTGTGCTAATGACTATTTACAACAAAAGGAGTTCCCAGTTAAGGCTCATGCATCTTCCATTTTCATATTTAAAGACAGGAATGTCATTACAGCAATATTATTTCAGAGATGCATTTTTTTTTTGTTTTTCGTTTCTCTTTTATAAACCCCTATAATGTATTGTTGTCATATCTATGATCAAAGAGTGATCTACTAAGTTAATGACAAGGGGAGAAAATGTGGGGGAAGGCTACTCTATCTTAGGTGCATTGCAACTCCTCAAATATGTCATGTATATAAGTATTGATGATTGTAACATGCAACCTATGTTTGTAAAACAATTTTTTTTTACCCTCAATAAAAATATAAATATAAAAAAAATATAAAAAATAAAATCATACACTTGCAAAATTAACAATTAATATGGGTGTGTATAGCAAATGACGTGACAAAATAATTATAAACAAATTCTCACCCTAGACCAAAAAGGTCTAAAAATATCGAAATAAACGGGAAACCAGATGCAGCTGTTTACCAATGGTGTCCTTCGAACTGCCCGGAGCAGGGTAGAAAAAATCTGTGAAAAAACAAAGAGCAACCAGATTAAAAAGTAGATGTTAAAAATAGAGCACACCACACTACTATATTTCACTTACAATGTTAAAAATGTATTGTTGCACATCGATAACACATCCCAAAAGTTCTTCAAACAAGATGAAAGGAAAAAACAAACAAAAGTCCCCATGTGGGTAGGTCACTCCTTCAACGTTATCCTCCAGCCAATCTCGATACTCAATGCCTACAGCTTGTATCATCACGTCCCGCTTATACCTTGGGTTTGCAGCGTGAATTCCTATAGCCGTACTGGAGTAAGGGAAGCGAGTTGATGTTTCTACGGATCCTCGAATGGCTCAATTTTTGCCTCAACGCATTTCAACCACCACCGTGCGGTCTTTATCAAGAGGTGATGTGAGGATTCCACTCTGTTTTGCATCTCTCCTTCCATTTCCACATCACATGGTTTTACCTTTCCCTTTACTTAAGGGATCACCTGACATTAAACAGGTGCTTAGTTATTGCAGATAGTACTGTTTCACAGGTTGTTTGTTTGTTCCTGCTACTTGGAAATTAAGCCTTCATTTTAGACTCCTTTCTTGATCCTTCCTAATTGGATTCATTGCACTTCTGCTATCCGTTTGCAAACGGACATCATTGCTTTGCAAAATTACAAGCTTCATTTATTTCTACTGAAGTACTGAACTAAACCTGTCAGCCTGCTTGGAGTTCAAGCTGTGTGCATTCCCTGCTGCATTACACAGACAAGCTTGGGAGACTATTTATCTGTTTTAAGCTCACATTAAATCTTGAGCTTAACAGCACAGAGTGCTTTGCTTAAATAGAATCTGCTTTCCATTTAACTGCATATATATACTGCCATAACATCTAAAGCTCTACTCTGCTTACACAAACTTTGTGCTCCTTTCAACTTACTTGCTTATTCACAAGACCTGCTCCGGTGTGCTATTTAAAGAGACAGTACAACTAGAAACATCAAGCTGTTCTCTCACTTCTTTTTTGCACAAACAACCACTGCTGCATAATCTCTCAATTTATTGCAGGCAGGTATATAAAGGATGTATAGTGTTGCTTATTAGTGACCATAAAAGACTTTTATAATTACTTGCAATTCTACACTGATTCCTATCTGTAAGGCAATAACAGATCTGAGAAATCAGTGTGCTTTGATTTGCTGTGCTTGCATTAACAGCAACTTACCTAAGTTTATTATATTTCACCTCAGACTGCTTGGTCTATGCTGTCATAATAGCCCAATTGTCTTGGTGATACAAATATACTTTTTTTCATCTGCAGTTGTGATCCTCCCAAGAGTTGAAACCTAAGTTTTCTCAAGAGTTTTACAGAATAACTAAGCCCATTGATAATGGATCCAGCAGATCTCCCAAATATTGTTTTTAACCTGTCACAATGGGTGGATGAGCTCAGCCAGGGTCTGAGAGAATTAAAAGTCGAAAATGAAACATTAAGGAAAGTTATAAAGGATACAGTTACCAGCAAACCAGCTGCTTTGCAGGCTACAACTGAACCTATTATAGCACCTCCAGATTTGTTTAATGGAGATAGACATTCATATCAGCACTTTAGGAATGACTGTGTTCTCACCTTCAATTTGAAGCCTATCACTTATCCCAATGATAACACCAAAGTGTTAACAATGATCAGTTATTTACGTGGTGAACCCCGCATATGGGCGGATACCTTGTTTGAGTCCAACAACCCAATACTCTCCTCTCTACAGTCCTTCCTAGCTGTCATGGATGAGTTATATTCAGATTCTAACCTTCAACATACTGCTGATAATAAACTACGGACGTTAAGACAAGGCAATCGACCGGTTGAGACCTACATCACCGAGTTTAAACAGCATGCAATTGACTCCCAATGGACTGCAGCTACCCTGAAAAGTCAATTCAGATTATGTCTCTCTGACCAGGTTAAAGATGAACTCGCTCGTACTGACCTCCCCGATTCCCTGGAAGCCCTTATGAGATTGGTCATTCAAATCGATAGACGACTAAGAGAGACAAAGTCGGAATGACATTATGCTGATTCCCCTTATAAGAAACCTATCCAACCAATCCAGGCTACCCATCATGCCCATTCACCCACCAGTAGCCCAGAGGCTATGGAAATAGGTTTTATCCGTGGCCCTCTCCCCTCAGAAGAAAGATTTAGACGTAAATCTAAGGGCCTCTGTATGTATTGCGGTTCTGCTCCCCACTCTCTACGAAACTGTCCTTCTATTCGCAAGAACAAAAACCGAAAGTCATCTCCAAATTTGACTTCTTTAATTGTGCTTAACAAACCTATACACTGCATTCTACCCCTCTCTTTACAGTAGGACAGCAAGCAACTGAAGAAAGAGGCCATAATTAATACAGTGGCACAGGAGAACTATATAGATACATCTATTGTTACACTTAATAAAATTCCTCTCATTAAAAAACTGACTCCAGTTTTTATTTGTGTAGTGGACGGCTCTGAGATTTCCTCTGGACCTATCACACACCACACTGTTTCCATTTTAGTAACCACTCTTAATTCACATCAAGAATATATTAGTTTTGATGTTATCACCTCACCACTCTTTCCTATAGTCCTTGGCCTGCAATGGCTTCATTTACATGAACCGACTATCAACTGGAGTTCATTGGACATAACTTTCAATTCTGATTATTGCCAACAAACCTGTTTCCATTCGACTACTTTATTACACTTGACTGAAGAACCCATGATTCCTCAGGTTTACAAAAAGTTTACAGAAGTATTCAGTAAAAAGGAGGCAGAGACCTTACCACCGCATCGTTCCTACGATTGCCCTATTGACCTAAAACCTGGCACCACACTTGCTTTTGGCCATTTATATCCTCTCTGTCAACCAGAGTTGAACCACCTTAAAACTTACCTCGATGAAAATTTAAGAAAAGGTTTAATTCGTCCTTCTGTCTCACTAGCAGCTGCTGGTTTTTTCTTTGTTAGAAATAAAGATAACTCACTTCAACCCATCATAGATTTCAGGCAGTTAAACAAAATAACGATAAGAAATCGCTACCCTCTACCCCTCATCCCCGAACTGATCGAGCGTCTTCAACATGCAAAGATCTTCACTAAACTTGATGTAAGAGGGGCTTACAATCTAGTCCGTATAAGAGAGGGTGACGAGTGGCTGACCGCATTTCAAACCCGATACGGCCTCTCTGAGTATTTGGTGATGCCTTTTGGACTCACCAATGCTCCAGCCACCTTCCAGTACTTTGTGAATTATGTCTTCCACAACCTGCTTGACATCTGTGTCGTCGTGTATTTGGATGACATCCTTATATACTCAAACACCATGGAATATCACGTGAGACATGTCAGCTGGGTGCTCTCAAGACTCCAAGTTCACAGATTGTATGCAAAATTAGAAAAGTGTGTGTTTCACACCACACAAATAGACTTCCTTGGATATACCATTGGACCTAAGGGTATTCAAATGCAATAAAACAAGGTCGAATCTGTCAGAAATTGGCCACAACCTACTAATAGAAAGGAGCTACAATGGTTCCTTGGCTTCAGTAACTATTACCGCAAATTCATTAGAAATTTCTCTCAGAAAATAAAACCTCTCTCAAGACTTACCAGCACTTGCATACCTTTTCGTTGGGACACCTCAGCTAATGAAGCTTTTAACAATCTCAAAAGTTCATTTACCTCTGCACCTATTCTACAGTTTCCAGAACCTTCCCTTCAGTTCGTGCTTGAGGTTGACTCATCATACTATGCCCAAGGAGCCATTCTTTCACAAAGAAAAAGTTTCACACAACCGCTTCATCCGGTCGCCTTTTTATTCCAAATTACTTTCTCCAGCTGAAATAAATTACTCCATCGGAGAACAAGAACTACTTGCAATTAAACGAGCATTTGACACTTGGAGGCATCTCTTGGAAGGCACGGTACAACCAATAATTATCTACACTGACCATCGTAACCTGGAATTCCTTAAGAAGAACAAAACACTCTCCAGCAGACAGGTGAGATGGAGTCTGTACTTCAGTAGATTTAACTTCCTGTTCGTATACAGACCCGGTTCTAAAAACGGCAAAGCCGACGCACTCTCCAGGAGAGATCCCAGACCACTGAATATCCAAGAAACCACTTCAATGATACCTGCGGATAAATTCCTAGGTTTGATGCCCACATTCAAGTTACAACTCCAAACTGCTCTATAATCTGATAAACTGATTCCCCACCATGCTCTTTCACTAAGAAATGATCTTTACTATCATGACTCCAAATTATATATCCCAGAAGTTCTCAGAAATGAGGTAATCAAACAACATCATGATCCTCCATTACTGGGTCACCCCGGTATTAAAAGGACCACGGATCTACTGGCAAGAAATTATTGGTGGCCAAACCTGGTTGATTCGGGCCATGATTACATTCAAAACTGCACGATATGCATCACTTCCAAGAGGGACAAGAACAAACCCTATGGTCACCTCATACCGTTGGATATCCCTGAAAGATCTTGGGTCCATATAGGATTGGATTTCATTGTCGAACTTCCTTTGAGTTCTGGATACAACACCATTCTGGTTGTCACAGATATCCTCAACAAAATGGCTCTGTTCATCCCGTACCATAAGATTCCCACTTCTAGTGAAACCGCTCAGCTTTTCCTGAATTCTGTTGTATGCTTCCATGGGATTCCTCATATCATAACAACAGACCGGGGTGTCCAGTTCACTTCAAAATTTTGGAAGTCCCTCTCTCAACATCTACAGATAGATCATCGTTTGAGTACAGCTTTTCATCCTCAGACCAACGGCCAGACTGAACGTCTAAACCAATGGCTAACATCCGCTGCTACTGTTCCTACCAGCAAACAGAGTGGGCCCGATATCTTTACATGGCAGAATTCGCATACAACAATAGCAAGCATAGTTCAACCAATCTCTCCCCGTTTTTTGCTAACTATGCCCATCATCCAACTTTCTCCATACAAGACACACTGGTTCCTAAATCTCCTTCAGTAGACGATCTATTACAAAAAATTGCTGAGAACTTTCACTTCTTACGTCAAAACATCCAAAATGCACAAGCTACTCAAAAGAAATATTACGATCTTCATAGAAGACCATCTCTTAAATATGCTGTGGGTGATAAAGTCTGGCTCTCAACGTAGAATATTAAAATACCTGTTCCTAGCAAAAAATTAGCCGGATTATTTATAGGTCTGTTTGCCATCACTCAAGTAATCAATTCCAACGCTGTTACTTTGGATCTTCCATCTTCGTTACCCATTCATTCCACTTTCCATGTCTCCCTGCTAAAACCTGCCAGCTCTTCAACAACAAAGACTATACTCCCTCCTCAGCCGGTACCTCTTGATGATGACTCCTTTGAGGTTCTGGACCTTCTGGACTCTAGAATACGCAATGGCCAGTTACAATATCTAGTGAGGTGGAAGGGCTACTCGACAGATGAGGATCGTTGGGAACCTTACACTCATATCAACGCCCCTAGACTGCTTTCTCATTTCCACAGACGTTACCCACACAGACCTAAGCATCAAGCCGAGGATCGGCTTCCTTGAAGGGGGGCTTATGTGAGGATTCCACTTCGTGTTTTGCATCTCTCCTTCCATTTCCACATCACATGGTTTTACCTTTCCCTTTACTTAAGGGATCACCTGACATTAAACAGGTGCTTAGTTATTGCAGATAATACTGTTTCACAGGTTGTTTGTTTGTTCCTGCTACTTGGAAATTAAGCCTTCATTTTAGACTCCTTTCTTGATCCTTCCTAATTGGATTCATTGCACTTCTGCTACCTGTTTGCAAACGGACATCATTGCTTTGCAAAATTACAAGCTTCATTTATTTCTACTGAAGTACTGAACTAAACCTGTCAGCCTGCTTGGAGTTCAAGCTGTGTGCATTCCCTGATGCATTACACAGACAAGCCTGGGAGACTACCTTTGTAAAGTAAGGACTATTTATCTGTTTTAAACTCACATTATATCTTGAGCTTAACAGCACAGAGTGCTTTGCATACATAGAATCTGCTTTCCATTTAACTGTATATATATATATATATATATATATATATATATATATATATATACTGCCATAACATCTAAAGCTCTACTCTGCTTATACAAACTTTGTGCTCCTTTCAACTTACTTGCTTATTCACAAGGCCTGCTCCGGTGTGCTATTTAAAGAGACAGTACAACTAGAAACATCAAGCTGGTCTCACTTCTTTTTTGCACAAACAACCACTGCTGCATAAACTCTCAATTTATTGCAGGCAGGTATATAAAGGATGTATAGTGTTGCTTATTAGTGACCATAAAAGACTTGTATAATTACTTGCAATTCTACACTGATTCCTATGTGTGAGGCAATAACAGATCTGAGAAATCGGTGTGCTTTGATTTGCTGTGCTTGCATTAACAGCAACTTACCTAAGTTTATTATATTTCACCTCAGACTGCTTGGTCTATGCTGTCATAATAGCCCAATTGTCTTGGTGATACAAATATACTTTTTTTCATCTGCAGTTGTGATCCTCCCAAGAGTTGAAACCTAAGTTTTCTCAAGAGTTTTACATGTGATCTATCCACAGTATGAACAGATTTCCTTATATAGCTGTTAATCTTTTCTTATAGGTCAAAAAAATTTCCAATCACCATTTTTCATTTTTATAGTATATTCAATTGAACATTCCATCTATATTAAGAACAGCTTAAAAACACATATATTTAATACTCCAAACAAAAACAAAATGAATACAAATTATATATAATTTTTATATTTAATTATATTTAATTAATCCATTAAAATCCATTTTACCCAGTATAACACCATAATATGAAACAAATAGCAGAATAGAGCAACCATTATTATTAATGCTTCTATACAAACATATATAACAACAACAATAATAATAACAATACTAATAGATACCAACAACCTAACTGATGACCATGTAATTATTAACTTTTTCATATTTCATAGTATATTCAACTTCACATTCTATATTCAAAATAATTAGAAATAATTAAAATCACATATTTATTTAATACTCCATACTGAAACAAAATAAATAAAACGTATTTAAAAAATTATATTTAAAAAATCCATTATGCCCAAAATATTACCATGATATGTAACAGATGGCAGATGGGAACATACATTATTATTAATACTACTAAATTGCTAAAAAAAAACCCATATACAATAGAGCAATAATGATAATAATAGATAACAACAACCTAACTCATGACCCTGTTTGAAATGTTAACTGCTACTAGCTATATCTAGCAGCAGTTTCACATGAAGGCAGCCAAATCTAAATTAACATTCAGACCCCCTGGATGCAGACAGTTTAACTTCTGTATCCGGAATGTTTCCGGAGAGCAAGTAGTCTATTGGATCTATTGGGGGGGGATCCAGTCAACAACTTTAATTCTTAAGGATCTAGAATCTCCCCCTTGAACATCTCTAAAATGAATAGGAACACTATGTTTATCTTATTTATTTTTAATATTATTAAGATGTTCCGTAAACCTGCATCTAATCTTTCTCTTGGTGCGCCCTACATACATAAGGTCACACTCGCATGTTAACAGATAAACCACATGTGTGAAATCACACGTACGACGACTCTTAATTTGAAACTTTGTGGTATGATCACTATTTGTAAAGTTGGAATCCATATTAACATGTTTGCACATTCCACAATTACTTTTACCACATTTATATGTTCCCTCTTTTAAAGATAGCCAATTACTCTTGATAGATGGTGTTTTATCATTTTTTATAGATTTTAATTTGCTCGGGGCCAATAAGTTTTTGAGATTAATTCCTTACTTATAAGTAATCAATGGATTATGCGTCAATATGGGAGCCAATAATCTGTCAGATTTTAAGATTCCCCAGTGTTTTCTATTATAGGAAAGCCCACCAGAGAAATTGGAAGGACAATATTCCTTATAGCCAATTTCTTAGATTAAGAAGAAATTGTACATCTGTAGGAGATTTTAATAACGAGGCAGATATTTTGGCTAGTAAATTCAAGGAGAAGAGCTTTAAAGCAAGATAGGGATTTGCTCTTAGGAAAGGAGAAGGTTAGCAGGATACAGATGAGCCAACAACAACAGCAAAAATGGAATAATGATCAAGTTAGATTTATCACTACTTTTAATGAGGGTCATAAAATAATTAAAGATGTTTTTAGAAAACACTGGGGGATCTTAAAATCTGACAGATTATTGGCTCCCGTATTGACGCATAATCCATTGATTACTTTAAAGAAAGGAAGGAATCTCAAAAATTTATTAGCCCCGAGCAAATTAAAATCTATAAAAAATGATAAAACACCATCTATCAAGAGTAATTGGCTATCTTTAAAAGAGGGAACATATAAATGTGGTAAACGTAATTGTGGAATGTGCAAACATGTTAATATGGATTCCAACTTTACAAATAGTGATCATACCAAAAAGTTTCAAATTAAGAGTCGTCGTACGTGTGATTTCACACATGTGGTTTATCTGTTAACATGCGGGTGTGACCTTATGTATGTAGGGCGCAACAAGAGAAAGATTAGATGCAGGTTTACGGAACATCTTAATAATATTAAAAATAAATCAGATAAACATAGTGTTCCTATTCATTTTAGAGATGTTCATGGGGGAGATTCTAGATCCTTAAGAATCAAAGTTGTTGACTGGATCCCTCCCAATAGATCCAATAGACTACTTGCTCTCCGGAAGCAGGAGACCTTCTGGATACAGAAGTTAAACTGTCTGCATCCAGGGGGTCTGAATGTTGATTTAGATTTGGCTGCCTTCATGTGAAACTGCTGCTAGATATAGCTAGTAGCAGTTAACATTTCAAACAGGGTCATGAGTTAGGTAGTTGTTATCTGTTATTATCATTATTGCTCTATTGTATATGTTTTTTTTTAGCAATTTAGTAGTATTAATAATAATGTGTGTTCCCATCTGCCATCTGTTACATATCATGGTGATATTTTGGGCATAATGGATTTTTTAAATACAATTTTCTATTTACTTTGTTTCAGTATGGAGTATTAAATAAATATGTGTTTTTAATTATTTCTAATTATTTTGAATATAGAATGTGAAGTTGAATATACTATGAATATACTATGAAATATGAAAAAGTTAATAATTACATAGTCGTCAGTTAGGTTGTTGGTAGCGATTATTATTTTTATTATTATTATCATTGTTATATATGTTTATATAGTAGCATTAATAATAATGGTTGCTCTATTCTGCTATTTGTTTCATATTATGGTGTTATACTGGGTACAATGGATTTTAATGGATTAATTAAATATAATTAAATATAAAAATTAAATATAATTTTTATTCATTTTGTTTTTGTTTGGAGTATTAAATATATGTGTTTTTAAGCTGTTCTTAATATAGATGGAATGTCCAATTTAATATACTTTGAAAATGAAAAATGGTGATTGGAATATTTTTGGACCTATAAGAAAAGATTAACAGCTATATAAGGAAAACTGTTCATACTGTGGATAGATCACCTCTTGATAAAGACCGCATGGTGGCGTTTGAAACCCGTTGAGGCAAAAATTAAGCCATTCGAGGATCGGTAGCAACATCATCTTGCTTCCCTTACTCCTGTACGGCTATCGGAATTCACGCTGCAAACCCAAGGTATAAGCGGGACGTGACGATACACGCTGTAGCATTGAGTATCAAGATTGGCTGGAGGATTACGTTGAAGAAGCGATGGACCCACAGGGGACTTTTGTTTGTTTTTTCCTTTCATCTTGTTTGAAATACTTTTGGGATGTGTTATCGATGTTCAACAATACATTTTTAACATTGTAAATGCATAATAGTAGTGTGGGGTGCTCTATTTCTTCTATAAGATATGACGAGTCCACAGATTTCATCCTTACTTTTGGGATTTATCCTCCTGCTAACAGGAAGTGGCAAAGAGCACCACAGCAGAGCTGTATATATAGCTCCTCCCTCCTCTCCACCCCAGTCATTCTCTTTGCCTGTGTTAGTAATAGGAAGAGGTAAAGTGAGGTGTTAGTTTTAGATTCTTCAATCAAGATGTTTTCTATTTTAAAATGGTGCCGGTGTGTACTATTTTTTTCTCAGGGAGAAATCTTCAGTCTGGATTCCTGAAGGGAATGAAGAGATCTTTTTTCTGCCCTGAGATTAATGATCTTAGCAGTCGTTACTAAGATCCATTCTGGTTCCCGCAGAGTTGCTGAAGGTAGTGCAAGAAAAATCTTCAGTGTGGAGACCAGTGTCATGCTATAAGCAGCATTGTGGTATGTTCAGTCTTTTATTTTCTGAGGAGACATGTTATATCAGAACTGGCTGACATTATTCCCTATAAGGGAAAGGGTAAGCAGTAGGCAAATGAGACTTATGGGTTACTGTGTTTTACTAAGTGTATACATAAGGGTTACTACGTTTATGTGGATCACTGGGGGCTTGACACTGGGAGAGGCAGCTTGTTATTTACTGTTTATTAAGCAATATAATTTGGCATAATAAAAAGGTACCTAGGCAGTACAGTAAAATTGTTGCACTTTTATTATTTAAAGGCACAGTACGTTGTTTTATAAAATTGTTTTAATCCATTAAGAAGGTTTAAAAAATGTCTTTGTGTTTTTGCTAGTCTGTTTAACATGTATGAACTTGAGGAATCTCCTTGTTCTATGTGTTTAGAAGCCATTGTGGAACCCCCTCTTACTTTGCATACTTCTTGTACTGAAAGAGCCTTACAATGTAAAAAGCATATTTTATGTAAAGAAAGTGTGCCTAAGGATGATTCCCAGTCTGAAGAGAATCAGGATATGCCGCCTAATTCTCTCCAAGTGTCACAACCTTTAACGCCCACCCAAGCGAAGCCAGGTTCCTCAATCGCGTCTAATTCATTTACTCTGCAGGATATGGCTGCAGTTATGTCAACTACCCTTACAGAGGTATTATCTAAGTTACCAGGTTTACAGGGTAAACGCAGTAGGACAGGAATAAATATGAATACTGAGTCCTCTGACGCTTTGTTAGCTATTTCCGATGTGCCCTCACAGGGATCTGAGTTGGGGGTCAGGGAAATTTTTGTCTGAGGGAGAACTTTCAGAACCGGGAAGTGTGTTACCTCAGACAGATTCAGACGTAATGTCCTTTAAATTTAAGCTAGAACACCTCTGCCTACTACTTCGGGAGGTCTTAGTGACTCTGGATGACTGTGACCCTATTATGGTACCACCAGAAAAATTGTGTAAAATGGACAAATATCTAGAAGTACCCGTTTACACTGATGTTTTTCCTATTAGGAAGGAATGGGAAAGACCGGGTATACCGTTCTCTCCTCTTCCTACTTTTAGGAAGATGTATCCCATATCAGACACCATTCGGGACTCTTGGCAGACTGTCCCCAAGGTGGAGGGAGCTATATCTACCCTGGCTAAGCGTACAACTATTCCTATTGAGGACAGCTGTGCTTTCAAAGACCCCATGGATAAGAAATTAGAGGGTCTTCTAAAGAAATTATTCATTCATCAGGGTTTCCTTTTGCAACCAACTGCCTGTGTTGTTCCAGTTACTACTGCAGCTGCTTTCTGGTTTGATGCCTTAGAAGAGTCTCTCAAGATGGAGACTCCCTTAGAGGATATTTTAGATAGATTTAAAGCTCTCAAGCTAGCTAATTCTTTTATCACAGATGCCGCCTTTCAAATTGCTAAATTGGCGGCTAAGAATGCAGGATTTGCCATTTTAGCGCGTAGGGCGTTATGGTTAAAATCATGGTCTGCTGATGTGTCATCTAAATCAAAGCTTTTGGCTATTCCTTTCAGGGGTAAGACCTTATTCGGGAGATTTCTTCTTTCACGATTGTCTGTAGACCAGATAAAAAGAGAGGCGTTCTTACGTTGTGTAAAAGACCTCTCTACAATGGGGGTAATTCATCCCGTTCCAAGACTGGAACAGGGGCAGGGGTTTTACTCAAATTTTTTCATGGTTCCCAAAAAAGAGGGAACTTTCAGACCCATTTTAGATCTCAAGAGTCTAAACAAGTTTCTCAGAGTCTCGTCATTCAAGATGGAGACTATTCGAACAATCTTACCAATGATCCAGGAGGGTCAATATGTGGACTTGAAGGATGCATACCTTTATATTCCTATTCACAAGGATCATCATCAGTATCTAAGGTTTGCCTTCCTAGACAAACCTTTTCAGTTCGTGGCTCTTCCCTTTGGGTTGGCCACTGCACCCAGAATCTTCACAAAGGTTCTAGGGTCCCTTCTGGCGGTTCTCAGGCCGCTGGGCATCACAGTGGCGCCTTATCTGGACGATATCTTGATTCAGGCGTCGACTTATCATCTAACAAAGTCTCACACAGACACAGTGTTGTCCTTTCTGAGAACTCACTGTTGGAAGGTGAATCTAGAAAAGAGTTCACTAATTCTACAGACAAAGGTTCCCTTCTTGGGAACCCTGATAGATTCTGTAGCATTGAAGATTTTTCTGATTGAGGTCAGAAAGTAAAAAATTGTAAATACTTGTCAAGCCCTTCAGTCCAGTCCTCGGCCGTCAGTGGCTCAGTGTATGGAGGTAATTGGATTGATGGTGGCGGCAATAGACATCATTCCATTTGCCCGGTTTCATCTCAGACCACTGCAACTGTGCATGCTCAAACAGTGGAATGGGGACTATACAAATTTATCTCCTCTGATAAATCTGGATCAAGAGACCAGAAACTCTCTTCTTTGGTGGTTGTCGCCGGATCATCTGTCCCAGGGGACATGTTTCAGCAGACCCTCGTGGGTGATTGTGACAACAGACGCCAGTCTACTGGGCTGGGGTGCAGTCTGGAATTCCCTGAAGGATCAGGGTGTATGGACTCAGCTAGAGTCTCTGCTTCCAATCAATATTCTGGATTTGGGAGCAATATTCAATGCGCTTCAGGCGTGGCCTCAGTTGGCTTCGGCCAAATTCATCAGATTCCAGTCGGACAACATCACGACTGTGGCTTACATCAATCATCAGGGGGGAACAAGGAGTTCCTTAGTGATGATAGAAGTATCCAAGATAATTCGGTGGGCAGAGTTCCACTCTTGTTATCTGTCAGCGATTTACATCCCAGCAGTGGACAACTGGGAAGCGGATTATTTAAGCTGTCAGGCTTTTCATCCGGGGGAGTGGGAACTCCATCCGGAGGTATTTGCCTCTCTGATTCTTGGATGGGGCAAACCGAATTTGGATCTGATGGTGTCTTGACAGAATGCCAAGCTCCCAAGATACGGCTCCAGGTTGAGAGATCCTCAGGCCGAACTAATAGATGCATTGGCAGTGACTTGGATGTTCAACCTGGCTTATGTGTTTCCACAGTTTCCTCTTCTGCCCCGGGTGATTTCTCGGATCAAACAGGAGAGAGCTTCAGTAATTCTAATTGCGCCTGCGTGGCCACGCAGGACTTGGTATGCAGATCTAGTGGACATGTCCTCTCTGCCTCCATGGAAACTCCCAGTGAGACAGGACCCTCTCATTCAACGTCCTTTCCATCATCCAAATCTAATTTCTCTGCAGCTGATTGCTTGGAGATTGAACGCTTGATTTTATCTAAGCGGGGTTTCTCTGATGCGGTCATTGATACCTTGATTCAGGCACATAAGCCTGTCACTAGAAAGATTTATCATAAGATATGGTGTAAATATCTTTTTTGGTGTGAATCGAAAGGTTACTCATGGAGTAAAGTTAGGATTGCTAGGATTCTGTCTTTTCTCCAAGAAGGATTGGAGAAAGGGTTATCAGCAAGTTCCTTAAAGGGACAGATTTCTGTCTTGTCAATTTTGCTTCACAAATGTTTGGCTGATGCTCCAGACGTTCAGTCTTTTTATCAGGCTCTAACCAGAATTAAGCCTGTATTTAGACCAATTGCTCCACCTTGGAGTTTGAATTTAGTTCTTAGTGTTCTTCAAGGGGTTCCGCTTGAACCCATGCATTCCATAGATATTAAGTTGTTATCTTGGAAAGTTTTATTTTTGGTTGCTATTTCTTCTGCTCGAAGATTTTCATAACTTTCAGTGTTACAATGCGACCTGCCTTATCTTATCTTCCATTCT
Organism: Bombina bombina; assembly: GCF_027579735.1. Classification (NCBI taxonomy): domain Eukaryota; kingdom Metazoa; phylum Chordata; class Amphibia; order Anura; family Bombinatoridae; genus Bombina; species Bombina bombina. Next base: position 55,396,873 of record NC_069503.1, on the reverse strand, counting down.
GATAAGGTGGTTTTACGTACCAAACCTGGGTTCCTCCCTAACGTTGTTTCAAATAAGAATATTAATCAGGAAATTGTTGTTCCTTCTTTATGTCCTAATCCTTCTTCTAAGAAGGAGCGTGGTCCGTGCCCTGAAGTTTTACTTGCAGGCAACTAAGGATTTCCGTCAATCATCGTCATTATTCATTGTTTATTCTGGAAAGCATAGGGGTCAGAAAGCTACGGCTACCTCTCTTTTCTTTTTGGCTGAAGAGTATCATCCATCTGGCATATGAGACTGCTGGACAGCAGCCTCCTGAAAGAATTACGGCTCATTCTACTAGGGCTGTGGCTTCCTCATGGGCATTTAAAAACGATGCTTCTGTTGAACAGATTTGCAAGGCTGCAACTTGGTCGTCTCTTCACATTTTTTCCAAATTTTACAAATTTTATACGTTTGCTTCTTCTGAGGCTGGTTTTGGGAGAAAGGTTCTTCAAGCAGTGGTGCCTTCCATTTAGGTTCCTGTCTTGTTCCCTCCCTTTCATCCGTGTCCTGTAGCTTTGGTATTGTATCCCATAAGTAAGGATGAAATCCGTGGACTCATCATATCTTGTAGAAGAAAAGTAAATTTATGCTTACCTGATAAATTAATTCCTTCTATGATATGACGAGTCCACTGCTCACCCTGTTATTTTAAGACAGTTTTAGGTTATTTTTATTTTTGTAAATTTCAGTCACCTCTGCACCTTTAGCTTTTCCTTTCTCTTCCTAATTTCGGTCGAATGACTGAGGGTGGAGAGGAGCTATATATACAGCTCTGCTGTGGTGCTCCTTGCCACTTCCTGTTAGCAGGAGGATAAATCCCACAAGTAAGGATGAAATCCGTGGACTCGTCATATCATAAGCATAAATTTACTTTTTTATCATCTACACTTGAATCCAGTTGCGCTTTGTTTTTTCACAGATTTATTCTAACAGAGAACACTGGTAACATTGTACAAACCAGCCTTCTAGAACCTAAACCAGTAAATGCTGATGGCCCTGTTACTCTGAAAGCGATGGAAGCTCTTATTTCACAGGTCAAATCATGCATAAAAGAACAATGTTCCAACTTAAAGAGAGACATTAATGAGCTTGGATATAGGGTTGAAGCCCTGGAGGATGAAAGAGAAGAAATAGCTAAAGACATGACAGATATGTCACAAAAATACTGAAATAACAGATCACAGATCTAGAACAAAAGTTAGACGACATTGAGAACAGAACTCGATGCAACAACCTTCGAATCAGAGGGATACCTGAGAAGGGGCCAGGCGACGGAATTCACAACTACCTCCAAGAGATATTTCAATCACTAGCAATAGCAAACTCTGTAGTTATTCAAGAAATCCCTCTGGAAAGAGCTCACCGCACACTTCGCTTTAAGCCTACAGAAAACCATCCTTCCAGAGATATTGTGGTGTGCTTTCAGAGCTTCAGGGATATAGAAAAGATACTGAACTTTTCTAGACTACAGCACAGCTTTACATACTTAGATGCAAAGATCCAATTCTTCCAAGACCTCTCCATCAAAACATTGCAAAGAAGGAGACTTTAACATCCTAACTATGCATCTAAGATCCTTGAAGGTTCCCTATAGATGGGTCTTCCCTGTATCCATCCAAATTATCAAAAGTGGAAAACAAATTGAATGTACAGACCCATCCGACACAGCTTCCTTCTGCACTGCACTGGGAATACAAGCTCCAGATGTTCCTACAATGTCATCCAAATCGGTTGTTGCAGTTCGACCTAAACCTCAAAGAAGCACCTTGTCAGAATTAGCTAGTAAACTCAGCAAGAAGAACCTTACATCCGAAACCCACACCGCATCAGAGGTTACCTGAAATTCTGCTACTAAACAGAATGACATTCTAACATTAATAACCATCTATAATTCTAGGAATTTGTGAGTTCTTTCAATCTTAACGTTAATAACCATTACCTGCTATGATAATGAAGTATGTTGTATGTAACATTGTTCATGTTGTTATTAATGTTGATTTGACATAGCAATACAGTTTGCATTTGTGCTCTCAGACACGTTTGTAGTCTTTACAATGTTTAAATTCAGGATGTCTGAAGTTTTTGTATTTTATTTATCTTTTGTCTCATGCTATGACATTCATTTGTTAGAGTATAAATATCTTTGTCCCCCTTTTTACAATTTTTCAATATACTTGAACCAGGTCACTAAACTTCCTTGATGTACTATAACCTGTTTCCCCACCCAACTTTGTTACCCTGCAATAATTCATATCCACCGGTGGTGGGTTTCAACATATCGTATCTAGCCCCCTTCTCTACAGTAAAGTAGACTACTAAACCTAATGCTCTTCTTTCTCCTCACCTTCTTTAACTTTATTCTAACACTTCTTCCCCCTCCCTTCCCTTTAGCCAACTTCAGTCTTTATCTGGTACATACTACACATCTTCTTTGATAGAACCACACATATTCTGGTTTTGCTCTCCGGTCATATTTGATACCCATAGTAGTACCTCCCACACACGCAAATAAATGAGTAAACATGTAAAACTTAAAACTCTTACAAGAGCAACACAAAATGTCAATGGGTTCTTATCCCCAGAAAAGAGGTCAATTGCTTTCCATGACTTCTATAAAAAGCGAATTGACCTCCTTTTAACCCAAGGAACACAATTAAGAAAAACCAATGAACCCAAACTGTTAACATATTACTATGACCAGTACTTTCTTAGCTCAGGCCCAGATAAAAAAAAGAATGGTGTCGGTATCTCCATCAGAAAAGGCACTTCATTTGAACTACTAAATAAATATTCTGACACTGACAGTAGAGTTCTAATAATCTTGGGCTTACTATATGGTAGACTACTCACAATAGCAAATATGTACGCCCCCAACCGATTCACACCCACCTTTTTTCGTAAGGCACTTAACCAACTAATAGATAATGCTAAAGGCCCGACTATTATAGGAGGAGACTTTAACTTTTACATTTACACACAGATGTGCACTTATTAAATCACACTATAGAGTCTGGATACATTTACACACAGCTAAAGGCCCAACTAAAGAGCTAAAGACCAGACTATTATAGGAGGAGACTTTAACTTTCCACTCAACCCAGCAATAGATACATCCACAGAGAAATCTTATATGGGAAATATATGAACAAAGGCTAACTGGCATGCTCTCCAAACCCTTCTACTATATGACACCTGGCAGATTACGCATCCCACTTCTTGGGACTACACCTTCTTCTCACATCCACAAAACTCCTACTCCCGCCTTGACTACTTACTTTGTGACTAAATCACACTATCTAACTTAAAAGATTCTAAGATAACACATACGGTATGGTCAGACCACAGCACTGTGATGAACACTTTCATTTGGTCCTCTATGCCACTTAGCTGTCCAAGCTAGAGGCTCAATGATCTTAATTTTCAAACCCACTCATCCTTACTGACATCAAGGAGAGAACAGTTGAATTCTTTTCTTTTAATAATCTCCTAGACACTTCTAACTACTACAATTGGGAAGCATACAAATGCTATATATGGGGGGAACTCGTCAAACAAGAAGAGACAACGTCAACAAAGAACTGCACAATATTATACTCTTACCTCTAAACTTATGCAATCGAACTGGCGCATAAACTTAATCCGACTTCCCCTCAACAGCGGGACAGAGACACTCTAAATAATTTATACAATTAAAAATGCGCATTTGTGTGATCCCAATTCTAAAACAAATCTGATTACAGATTATCAAGCCCAAATTAACCTCCCATCCTTTACAGCAGAAGACTCCTCCACCTTAGACCAACCATTCCATATACAAAAAATTCTAGCGGCTATAAAATCCCTCCCACCCGGGAAAGCCCTAGGCCCAGATGGCTTCACCCTCAAATTCTACCATCTACTTAAAACACAATTAAGACCGCAACTCTTTACTCTATTTCAATCGATAAACCAGACTGGCAATCTCTCCCAACACCTCTTGGAGGCTAACATATTAGTGATCCCAAAACCAGGCAAATGCCCTGATCAAGTAGGTAACTATAGGCCAATATCCCTATTGAACATAGAACTATATGCTAATATTCTAGCCACTCGTATAAATAAAGTCCTACCCTACCTAATCCATACTGACCAGGTGGGCATTATCCCCGGCAGAGAAGCCAAAGACCATTCCATTTGTGTACTTCAAACTCTACATTACTCAAAATAATAGCAAAACCCCATTTATTTTGCTCTCTACGAATGCTGAGAAGGCGTTCGACAGGGTGGACTGGGAGTTCACGTGGTCCACCTTGTCGAAACTCGGGTTCTCTACCAAATTAATTACAAGAATGAAGGCCCTATACACTAACCCTACTGCTGTAATCCGCACTAATGACTCAACTTCGGACAAAATTTCCATTAAAAGCGGTACCCAACAGGGCTGCCCCCTATCACCCTTCCTATTTTGCCCTTACGGTTGAGACTTTTGCTACACATATCCAATGTAATCTAAACATCAAAGGACTGAAATTTGTCCCCATAGAACAAAAATGTCTACTGTACGCAGATGACATCTTCTTCACCATAGGCTCCCCAAGCACATCCATCCCCACTTTCCTAAAAGAACTTGATCCATATAAAATGATCTCTAACTTTTCCATCAACATGGACAAATCTTCCCTCCTACCCATTAACCTGACAGACAAAACCACATATATAACTTCAAACATCCTATTCTCAACCTCCAACTCTATACGCTATCTAGGCATCAATATTACACCAGACTTAACAGAGCTATTCAAGAAGCTTTTAGAATCATGGCATAAACAGGGCCATTTATTGTGGAACGGATGTGTAAATACTGTAAAAATGACAATCCTCCCAAAATACCTTTTATCTATTTCAAGTACTCTGACTTGATCTACTCTCTCACTATTTGACAACACAACAGAAACCAATAACATAATTTATGTAAGAACTTACCTGATAAATTCATTTCTTTCATATTAGCAAGAGTCCATGAGCTAGTGACGTATGGGATATACATTCCTACCAGGAGGGGCAAAGTTTCCCAAACCTTAAAATGCCTTTAAATACACCCCGCACCACACCCACAATTCAGTTTAACGAATAGCCAAGAAGTGGGGTGATAAAAAAGGAGCGAAAGCATCAAAAAAATAAGGAATTGGAATAATTGTGCTTTATACAAAAAATCATAACCACCACAAAAAAGGGTGGGCCTCATGGACTCTTGCTAATATGAAAGAAATGAATTTATCAGGTAAGTTCTTACATAAATTATGTTTTCTTTCATGTAATTAGCAAGAGTCCATGAGCTAGTGACGTATGGGATAATAAATACTCAAGATGTGGAACTTCCACGCAAGAGTCACTAGAGAGGGAGGGATAAAATAAAGACAGCCAATTCCGCTGAAAAATTAATCCACTACCCAAATCAAAAAAGTTTCAATTTTTATAATGAAAAAAAACTGAAAATATAAGCAGAAGAATCAAACTGAAACAGCTGCCTGAAGTACCATTCTACCAAAACTGCTTCTAAAGAAGAGAAGACATCAAAATGGTAGAACATAGTAAAAGTATGCAAAGAAGACCAAGTCATTGCTTTGCAAATCTGATCAACAGAAGCTTCATTCTTAAAAAGCCCAGGAAGTAGAAACTTACCTAGTAGAATGAGCCATAATCCTCCGAGGCGGGAATCCACCCAACTCCAAAAAAGCATGATGAATCAAAAGTTTAAGCAAGATGCCAAATAAATGGCAGAAGCCTTTTGACCTTCCTAACACCAGAAAAGATAACAAATAGACTAGAAGAGTATCTGAAATCTGAATAGCCTCAACATAAGATTTCAAAACTCTTACCATATCCAAAGAAAGTAAGAATCTTACCAAAGAAGTCTTAGTAAAAGACAATAATTCCTCCCTAATGTTGATAGAAATCACAACCTTAGGTAAAAAGTGCAATGAGGATAGCAAAAACCACCTTATCCTGATGAAAAAATCAGAAAAAGGAGACTCACAAGAAAGAACAGATAATTAAAAATTGTTCTAACTGAAGAGATGTCTAAAAAGAACAATACTTTCCATGAAAGTTAATAATGTCTAGAGAAAACATATGCTCAAATAGAAGAGCCTGTAAAGCCTTTAGAACCAAATTAAAACTCCAAGGAGGAGAAATTGGCTTAATGACAGGTTTGATAAGAATAAATGGTGAGAGACAGCACCTTTTCAAACAGGGGCACAGGAAAGGGTTAGCCAAACCCCAATGTCAATCTCAAAAAGGTAATTTTCCAGCCTCCAGTAGATTTTAAAAGACCTTTATTAGTTTCGTACAGGGTCCATTATAACAATGACGTTTCAAACCTATACCAGGTTCTTAATCATGTTTATAGAATAGTGTACAGGTGTGTCTTTTATACCTGTCCATTTCCTATAAGATTACACAACAGTGCCATCATGTGGTCAAAATTTAAAATTACAAGTGATAAATAAAAATCTTCAGTTATATAACTTCTTATACATCTGAAATTAAATTTTTAAGTTAGTTGCCATCTTCTTCTTGATTTTTATGTATGTTTATCACATGCAACATTAAAACCAAATACTAATGCATCTACAAATAAAACCTATACACATAAAAAATTGGAATCAAATTTGCTACTACAGATAAATGCTACAATTATCAATTAAAAAAATAATGACCATTCAAATTCTTTATTCAGACCTTCAGGTATCATAGTATTTAATTTATTAATCCAAAACATCTCCCTTCTTTTAAGCAATTGGTCCCTGTCACCTCCCCTCCTGGGTCTGTCAACTTAACATTTCTAATTACACCTTATCAGAAATAGAACACAAAATTTTAAATAAAGGTTTATCGTATTGTTTATCCAATATGCATGATGAATTTGTTATAGAACAAGACTTAGAGAGATTTTTTAGAAAACTGAAACTCAAGGTACATTTCTCTACACTCACTAGTATGACAGAAACACCTGTTATAATGGCAAAAGATAGGATTAACAAGGATATAAAATTTAATAATCCAAAGACATATGGGATTAAAGGCAAGAGTAAATTTAACCCACCAACACAATACAGTGTAGCCACATTTGCAAAACTAGTTCAAAAAGAAGTAAAAAACTTACTAAAAAGAAATAAAAAGAGAGAACTAGTACAAATTGATAAGAAACAGCAAGATGCCATCAACAAATTAAAAAACAATAAAGAAATCATAATAAAGGAGGCAGATAAGGGCGGGGCAGTAGTGCTTCTAAATAAAACTGACTATGTAAATGAAATTCTAAAACAATTAAACGATACCACAGTATATGAAGCCCTAACTAGAGATCCCACAATGCAAATAGGTAAAGAAATAGAACACATCACCAATATAGCAGTCAAGAATGGCATCATCACTACTGAATTTAAAGAGTGCCTAATAGAAAAAAATCCAGTAAGACCTGTAATTTATGCTTCACCCAAAATACACAAAGATAAATTTCAACCCCCAGGCCACCCAATAGTGGCGGGAGTTAATTCTATTTTTTCAAAAATTGCAATATTCCTAGATAAAGTGTTACAGCCCTTCTTGTTAGAGACATCTTCTTACCTGAAAGACACTAATGATTTCCTTGAGAAACTAAAAGATATTGGACAAATTGGAGACAAATGCATCCTATATACACTAGATGTCACTAGCTTATATACCTCTATAAAGCACACCAGCGGCATTGAGGCTGTGACAAACACATTAAAAGTGAATAATAAATATACTGAGAAAGAAATACAGTTTTTGACAGATTTATTGTCTGTTATTCTATATCAAAATTACTTCCTATTTCAAGACAATTTTTATTTGCAAAAACAGGGTACTGCGATGGGCTCCAGTGTCGCCCCAACATATGCCAATATCTTTATGTCCCACATAGAAGAGAAATTTGTATACTCAAATCCATTATTTCTTCAATATGGTGCAGCATGGTGGAGATTTGTGGATGACATATTTGGCATATGGTGGGGTGACACTGGTAGCCTATGGCAATTTGTTGAGCATCTCAACTCATCTGTCACAGGCTTAAAATTCACTCTCAATACCGAGGAAACAGGAGTAGCATTCTTAGACACTTTTGTATATAAAGAACAAGGCTTCCTAAAAACTGATCTATATGTGAAACCCACAGATAAAAATAAAGTACTACAATATGATAGTTTCCACTCCAAAAAAACAATAGAAGCCATACCCCAAGGTCAATTTAAAAGAGTGAAGAGAATAGTTACTGATAAAAAGAAATGTGATATAAGATTAAAAGAAATGGCAGAAAAATTCAAAAGAAGAGGGTATCCAGAAGAACTAATTACAAAACAATTAGAGTACTTTAATAATAAGGAAGATGGTAATACAAAAAACAAAACAAAAGAAAACAGAATGGTCTTTGTAACCCAATACAATACTTTAGGATCTAAAATATCACATATTATTAATAAATACTGGCACATACTTCGAGAATGCAATCCTCAAGTTGAAGATTTCAAAAACATACCTATAGTAGCTTATAAAAAAACTAAGAACCTGAGAGATTTACTGGTAAGAGCAGATATAGGTAGCAAAAAGAAAAGCATTCAAACATCAATAGGACCCGATAATAGAGGTTGTTATCCTTGCCTACATTGAAGCCACTGTAGTTCCATAATAAAGGGGAAGGAATTTTTCCACCCTATCAAGGGGACCAAATATCCAATCAAAAAATATCTAACATGTAGAAGCACATACTCTATATACCTCATTAAATGTCCGTGTGCCAGGATTTATATAGGTGAAACTAGCAGGGAGGTAAGAACAAGAATCACTGAACACAAATCCAATATCAGAAATAAAAATACAGAGGCACCTGTTTCCTGTCACTTCCTCTCCATGGGTCATAACATCAGTCAACTGAGATTTCAAGTCATTGAACAAGTTGACAGACCCAGGAGGGGAGGTGACAGGGACCAATTGCTTAAAAGAAGGGAGATGTTTTGGATTAATAAGTTAAATACTATGATACCTGAAGGTCTGAATAAAGAATTTGAATGGTCATTATTTTTTAATTGATAATTGTAGCATTTATCTGTAGTAGCAAATTTGATTCCAATTTTTTATGTGTATAGGTTTTATTTGTAGATGCATTAGTATTTGGTTTTAATGTTGCATGTGATAAACATACATAAAAATCAAGAAGAAGATGGCAACTAACTTAAAAATTTAATTTGAGATGTATAAGAAGTTATATAACTGAAGATTTTTATTTATCACTTGTAATTTTAAATTTTGACCACATGATGGCACTGTTGTGTAATCTTATAGGAAATGGACAGGTATAAAAGACACACCTGTACACTATTCTATAAACATGATTAAGAACCTGGTATAGGTTTGAAACATCGTTATAATGGACCCTGTAAGAAACTAATAAAGGTCTTTTAAAATCTACTGGAGGCTGGAAAATTACCTTTTTGAGGTTTGATAAGAACCAAAGCCTGAACAAAATAATGAATAACAGGAAGGAACACTGCCTTACCCTGATGAAAAATCAGAAAAGGAGATCCACAAGAAAGAGCAGAAAACTCAGAAACTCTTCTAGCAGAAGAGATAACCAAAAGGAACAATACTTTCCAAGAAATTAATTTTAATGTCCAGAGAACGCAAAGGTTCAAACGGAGGAGCCTGTAAAGCCCTCAGTTCCAAATTGAGACTCCAAGGAGGAGATATTGACTTAATGACAGGCTTGATACAAACCAAAGCCTGTACAAAACAATGAATATCAGAATGAATAGCAATCTTTCTGTGAAAAAGAACAGAAAGAGTAGAGATTTGAGATGATTAAGAATCAAACGTTCAATCTCCATTTCTTCAAATTAAATGAATTGAGATCCTGATGGAAAAATGGGCCTTGAGATAAAAGGTCTGGTCTTAACGGAAATGTCCAAGATTGGCAACTGGCCATCCGAATGAGATCCACATACCAAAACCTGTGAGGCCATGTTGGAACCACCAGCAGTACAAACGAACGCTCCATTAGAATTTTTGAAGAACTAGAGGCGGAAGATATAGACAGAATGATAATTCCAAGGAAATGTCAATGCATACGCTACTTCCGCCTGAGGATCCCCGGACCTGAAATAGGCCCCTGGGAAATTCCTTGTTAAGACGAGAGGCCAACAGATCTATTTCTGGAAGCCCTCACATCTGAAAAATTGAAAAACATATCTGGGTAAAGACCATTCTCCCACGTCTATACCTGGGAAAAGGACCCCAGAATTTAGATAGGAGCTGGATTTAGCCCAAGCAAATATCCGAGATACTTTTGTCACAGTCTAAAGACTGATAGTCACACCCTGATGATTGACATACACCACAGATGTGATAATGTCTGAAAAAAACAATAAACGTCTCTTCTTCAAAAGAAACCAACTGAAGAACTCTGGGAATGCACGGAGTTCCAAAATATCAAATGGTAATCTCGCCTCCTGAGATTTCCAAACCCCTTGTGCTGACAGAGAACCCCAGACAGCCTCCCAACCTAAAAGACTCGCATCTATAGAGATCATGGTCCAGGTTGAAAGAATTGAAGAGACCTGTAGAACTAAATGATGGTGATCTTAACCACCGAATCAAAGATAGATAAACATAGAATTCGAAGATTTAAAAAGTGAAATCCTAGAATCCCTGCACCATTATGCAGCATAAAAAACTGGAAAGGTTTTCTATGAAAATGAGCAAAGGGAAATGAATCCAATGCTGCAGCCATAAGACCTAAATTTCCATGCATATATAGCAACTGAAGGAAATAATAGAGACTGAAGGTACCGACAGACGGAACCCAATAAGAAAAAAAATCACTTTTCTGTTAGAGACAAAGACAGTGACACAATCTATCTGGAAACCTAAAAAAGGTGACCCTTGTGTGAGGAATCAAGAGCTTTTGATAAAAAGATCCTCTAACCATGTCTTGAAAAAACAAAATTGAATCATATGAGATTCCGTAGTCTCAGAAAATAAAAATAATCTGAATGAAAACAGAAATGAAGATATGCATCTATTGTATCTAATGAAAACAAATAATGCTATCACTGACCAAAAAAAGTCAGAATAGACCATATAAATACCAATCTAAAAGATGGCACATTTATATAATAAAAAAGATTTTCTATCTTTGGAACAATGAATAGTTTGAATAAAACCCCAAAACCCAGATCCTAAAAATGGAACTGGAATAAATACCCCAGAAGATTCCAGATCTGAGCAGCGCTTGATCCTCAATAGGTGATCAACCGCACTTCAACATTACCCAAAATATATGGGACTGAAACACATTAAGGAAAGTGTTAGCCTTGCTGGAATAGCTGGAATATAATAGAGAGAAAAAGACTTCTCACAGACGGTTTTACTTCAAATTTTATTTGTACCCAAAATCTAAGAATTTTGGACCGAATAGAACCAAAAAAACTTCTAAATAAAAACATGTTACTTGGGTAAGAATTAAGAATTTTGTTCTTTAGTAAGAACAACCAAACTAAAATAAGCTTAAAGTTTTAGTCTAAGAACTTAATCTTGAAGCCCAGAGTAACAGTTAAGAATTGAATCCAATATGAATCAAATAATTGATTATCTTGGAAAAAAAGAAATAAGGATTTTTTAGAAATCACAAAATTTCTTCTAGCTAAAAACAGCTAAGGACATAGATTAAACCTCATTTGTGAAAATATTCAAAAAATGAAGAAACAAATAAAATTATTAGCATGTAAATCCAGTGAAGGGACCAGAACACACCGGACTTGCATAAAAAATGCAAGACCACAAGACAAATTCAACAGCACCCAGTCTGAACCTCAAATGAGCAGTAGACTTTGTCCCTTAACAATGCTAAATAATACATAATCTGATACTTGATCTTTAAAGTAAACAGAAAAAATGGAGCAAAAGCAACATCATCCAAATAAATTACAGGTCCAAGAAAAGTACCTGAAAATAAAAAAAATTCTTTAAATAGGATACAACCATTTAAAAAGAAAATAAATACTATTTTGCTATAGAAACAATAGCATAATTTAGCAGGAGTAGAGATAGCCCCATTAAATTGGAGAAACCTCAAAATTGATTTTAACTGCCGGCAAAGAATATAATTTAAAACCTTTGAAAAAATTGTCAGCCTATTCCATTCCCTAGTATGAAGGAATGGAAAAAAACCTCTGAAGACACAGAAGATAAAATAAGCAGAATTAAAATGTTAGCTAGTTTTGAAAAAGAACTAGTTACCTCAATATCCAAAATAATCAACACCTTTTCAACAAAAAAACAAATGTACTCTAATAAAAAATAAAAAAGTAGATTTGTTAGTGTCAATATCTGATGAAGAAAAGTTCTGAAAGAGAAAAAACATCATCAGAGAAGGATAATTCATTATGTTGTTGGTCATTTGAAACTTCATCAAAAAGAAGTTTGAAAAAGACCTAAAAATTTTTTAATAGAAGGCGCAAAGTCAGACAAAGCCTTAACCTAGAATCAGAAAAATATTCTTATACATTTTCTAAGTATATCTTGTACATAAGATGTAAAAAGAAAAGCAATACATAAAGCATAAAATACTAATGGATTCTGCATGTAAAAGTATATCATGATAACTTATTACAAACCATAGCTAAAGATAAAGATTCATAACATTTAAAATAAATGAACTTAGCTTTGGTAGGACTTCTTAGTCAACAGGAATCCCTCAGTATGTTCTGATCCAGGAATAATTTATGGAAAATCTTGCAATATGTAATAGAAAAAAACAACATATAAAGCAAAATTATCAAATTCCTTAAATGACAGTTTCAGGAATGGGAAAAAATGCAAAACAAATAAGCCTCTAGCAACCAGAAGCAACAAAAAAGTGAGACTTAAATAATGTGAAAAAAAGTGGCGCCAAGTATGACGCCCACATTTTTTGGCGCCAAGTATGACGCCCACATTTTTTGGCGCCAAGTATGACGCCCACACTTTTTGGCGCAAAAAAACGTCTGTAACACACATGCGTCAAAAATGACGCAACCACGTGTAAACTTCCGGCGTCAACTATGGCGCCGGAAATGACAACATTTTGCGCCAAAAAAGTTTGCACCAAGAATGACGCAATAAATTGAAGCATTTTCTGCCCCCGCGAGCCTAACAGCCCGCAAGGAGAAAAGTCAATTAGAAAATTTCTTTAAGGTAAGAAAAAATATTTTATTCATAAATTCATTTTCCCAAATAATGAAACTGACAGTCTGAAAGAAGGAATACTGATTATCCTGAATCATGGCAAATATAAGTTTAAAGACATATATTTAGAACTTTACGTATAAAGTGCCCAACCATAGCTTAGAGTGTCACAAAAAAATAAGACTTACTTACCCCAGGACACTCCTGTACATATAGCAGATAGCCAAACCAGTACTGAAACGAGAATCAGTAGAGGTAATGGTATATAAGAGTATATCGTCAATCTGAAAAGGGAGGTAAGAGATGAATCTCTACGACCGATAACAGAGAACCTATGAAATAGATCCCGTAGAAGGAGACCATTTAATTCAAATAGGCAATACTCTCTTCACATCCCTCTGACATTCACTGCACTCTGAGAGGAAAACCGGGCTCCAGCCTGCTGTGAAGCGCATATCAACGTAGAATCTAGCACAAACTTACTTCACCACCTCCACGGGAGGCAAAGTTTGTAAAACTGAATTGTGGGTGTGGTGAGGGGTGTATTTATAGGCATTTTAAGGTTTGGGAAACTTTGCCCCTCCTGGTAGGAATGTATATCCCATACGTCACTAGCTCATGGACTCTTGCTAATTACATGAAAGAAATAAACATTTATATGGTCATACCACCGACCAAGAGTAGAAAAACAGACCTTATACCGAAACAGGTAAGATGGCAGCCTAGGAATTCCCAACTTGACTACTTAAGGGCTATCCATCTAGAACGTATTGCTGCATTGAACCATAACAACCCTTTTAAGCCATGGGTCCAACTAGAAGCAGCGCTCCCTAATCTTCCTTCTTTGGGCGAGATGTGTTGGATCCCAAAAAGATACATGCACCACTAACTACTATGTAGCAAACACACTCAAAACATGGGACAAAACCATCCAATTAAATCACACAATCTCAAGCCAAATATCCCCTCTCACCTCACTCTGGGGACACCCATTGTTCCTCCAGCCCGAATTGACACAATCTCCATAACCGATCAATTACAACAACTACCAATATCTTCACTGTTTAAAGACGGACATTTCAGAACACAAAATGACTTACAACATATAGGAACACCTTTTCACAAATGGTTTGTTTATCTTTAAATTCGTCATGCAATCCAAATAAATCCACATAAGCTAAATTTCGTAAGACCTAACACACCATTTGAATCCTTATGTATTAATTTATAGTATGCTTAGAGGCTACTTCCCAACACATAAACCCCTATATATAACTAAGTGGGAAAATGAACTGCAAGAAACGTTTACAGAAGAACAAAGCAAATTCTTTAAATTGACCAAGAAAGCATCCATCTCTCCAATCATTGTAGAACTTAACTACAAAATCCTATCAAGATGGTACCTCCCACCCCACTGACTCCACAGTATTTTCACTGGTGCCTCCTCATTGTGTTGGAGACGTTGTGGTGAAATAGGCACTCTCCCATATCTTGTGGCATTGCCCTCAGATAAAAACATCACCTTACACATTAACTCAATATTAGGTACAACACTCAAACTTTGCCCTTCCATAATACTCCTCAATGACCTCCCCCAAATCCCTTGTCTGTATCATAGGAGATTGTTACAATGTATGATAAATTGCGCCAAGAGATTTAATACCTAGATTTTGGAAAAAAGCGACAACACCCACCTTACAAATGTAAAGTGATCATGTTCTCTCTTTGGAAAAACTGCACTACTGCTTTCAAGGTAAAGCTGATTTTATCTTGGACATCATATTTATATGGGACCAGAAAACAACAATATAACCTAAAGTACCTTTGACACAAAACCTCCTTCTCATCTCCCCCACCTCCTCCCCTTCTTTAACTTATATCCTCTCCTACTTTTCCCCCTCTTTAGAAATATCCTTCATTTCTTTATGGTCACACGGCTACGCTGATTATAGTGCCTCTAATTTATGTTATCAAGAGTGACTGTAATTTGTATTTATATTTTACTTTGACTATATTCCACAAATGTTATGTGCTAATGTTATTCATTTTTGAAAAATTCAATAGAAACAATTTAATAAAAAAAAAAAAATAACTGTTTGCTGTTTGTAATTTATTTCCATTATCAAATTGTACACAGCCTTTTAAATTACCTGTTATGAGGCACTGGCTCCTACTTACATTATATATACATTATATATAACAGACGCATTATATAAAAATATGTGTCTGTTATTGGCTGATAGCTGTCACATGGTACAGGTGCAGAACTACATTTATCAGAAAACAATTTACTATGACTTTAAAAAGAGAAGTAGGTTTTATTGTATTGTATTTTTATTATGCATTTGTTGATTTTGTAATTCTATATGTTATGGTCCTTTTAAATGGACTGAATTTGCCAAAAGAACATATCTCATTATATTATCACTCCTTGTAAACAAAAAATCTTTTTTTTTTTTTTAACTCTATCCAAGATAACAATTGAAATGAACATTTTAGTGCCTATCTTGCAGTGTGATTTAAGACAATTCAGTATTGACCAAGAGAAGTTAAAGGACTGGGGGTCGAGCACATGACAAAATGTCTGACAGTGAGAATTAGTAGGAAGTACAATACCAATAATGCAGTATCCAATTTAATTTATATTTAAACAACGGATATTTAACATTTCTTTCAGGAGAAAATATTGTTTCATATAAATGATAGAAAACAAAGATTATAATATATTTGTAAAGTTATGATATGGCCCCACTTAAATAGATTTTCTACCATTATGTTGTATAGATCTGGGAAGAATAATATTTAAGGGGCAATTATAACACCCACAGAGCTCACTGCTAAATGCTTGTGCTGAATCAATAGCACATATGTAATAACCTAAACAGCTGATCTGTATCACATGAATTGTTATGTGTGCCTTTAATTATACCATACGTACAGTTAATCAGAACCATTATTTATTATTATTTGTCTAAACCATTTAATATACTTTTTACAGACATGACCAGAGCACTGAGAGATATCAGGTATTGATGTAACTGGAGTGAATAAGTGAACCTTCTTCCTGAGCACAGACATTGGAGCCTGTTATCAGCATGAACTCATATGTGTTAGGTGAGTAAAATAGATATTATACTGACTTTAATTACTAGGAAAATAGAATAGATCACTCACTAAACAAATATAAACTATTATATTTATATCTGCATCTTTTAAGAACATTTGTGTCAGTGACCATTATAAAGAAGGAGCAACATCCATTGGGCTGAGGAGGAGGGAAAAAATACTACTCCCCCCTCTGTCCTTTTAGACCGACCATGTCCAACAACTGCCTAACCTCACCCCCTGACCTGTTTCATTTCTCAGAACACCTGCAACTCCACCTTCCCCTGCCCTGACATCGCTCATGGAACACCCATAACTACACTTATGCCTACCTTGTTCCCATGTGTGAAACACCCACAACTCAGTAATTTAGTTTACTATGATGGAGTAATGTTTACATTCTATGTCATCCTTTTTCAATTTGTGAGTTAGAAGTAAATACATTTAAAAATACAAAACGGAAGGCATTTTTGAGTATAAAAAATGTTTTTTTATTGAGATGGATGCTATTATAAAGAATAAACAGTTTTATTTTAATTTATTCCATTTCTTTTTATGTAGACAAACACTTGAATAGTTCATATCCCTCCTTCACTACAGAAAGCATCAGAATGATACCACAAACTCCAATAGTCTTGGACACCAATGACTATTCACAAACATTGGGCATATCACAGCAGATATTTAGAGAAGATGGTGAATTGGCAGGAACTGGGCAGCAATCATTATGTACAGATAGTAATTTAGTCATCAAACAAGAGGACAACATTTATGCCTTATCTAGTGAAATTATTATCCCAGAGGATAAACCACACACATTTACTGAGTTTTCAAAACATATTAAAGAAGGGAAAAGTCTACAGTCTAACCAAATGATTCATACAAAGGAGAAACCTTTCAAATCTACAGAATGTGAGAAAAGCTTTAGATGGAAGTCTCATCTACTAGAACACCAGAAAATTCACACAGGTGAGAAACCACACACGTGTACTGAGTGCGGCAAATGTTTTACACGAATAGATAATCTGAAAACTCATGAAAGGATTCACACAGGAGAAAAACCTTTCACATGTACAGAGTGTGGAAAAAGTTTTACACGAAAGAGTGATCTGAAAAAGCATGAAAGGATTCACACAGGGGAAAAGCCGTTCACATGTACAGAGTGTGGAAAATGTTTTACAGAAAAGAGTAAACTGAAAACTCATGAAAGGATTCACACAGGAGAAAAGCCTTTCACATGTACAGAGTGTGGGAAAAGTTTTACAGAAAAAAGTCATCTGAAAACTCATGAAAGGATTCACACAGGAGAAAAGCCTTTCACATGTACAGTGTGTGGAAAACGTTTTATACAAAAGAGTGAACTGAAAAGTCATGAAAGGAGTCACACAGGAGAAAAGCCTTTCACATGTACAGAGTGTGGAAAATGTTTTACACGAAAGAGTGATCTGAAAAAGCATGAAATGAGTCACACAGGAGAAAAGCCTTTCACATGTACAGAGTGTGGAAAATGTTTTACAGAAAAGAGTAAACTGAAAACTCATGAAAGGATTCACACAGGAGAAAAGCCTTTCACATGTACAGAGTGTGGGAAAAGTTTTACAGAAAAAAGTCATCTGAAAATTCATGAAAGGATTCACACAGGAGAAAAGCCTTTCTCATGTACAGAGTGTGGAAAATGTTTTACAGAAAAACGTCATCTGAAAACTCATGAAAGGAGTCACACAGGAGAAAAGCCTTTCGCATGTACAGAGTGTGGAAAAAGTTTTACACAAATAATTAGTCTGAAAACTCATGAAAGGAGTCACACAGGAGAAAAGCCTTTTACATGTACAGAGTGTGGAAAACATTTTACATTAAAAAGTAATCTGAAAACTCATGAAAGGAGTCACACAGGAGAAAAGCCTTTCATGTGTACAGAGTGTGGAAAATGTTTTACACAAATGGATCATCTGAAAACTCACAAACGAATTCACAAGGGAAGAAAACTTTAACATGTTTGGAAAGTGGAAAAAATGTTTTTACTGAAATCAGGTATCACAAAACACTTAATATTTACTCACAAATAAACTTTATAAACACAGTGTACAAACCTTTTTTTACAATTATCCTAAAGATGACAAACTCTCTAAATAGAAGCATCAAAAAGGATCCTATTGTAAATAACACTTTCTAATCCCAGTTATAAAAGCCCCAGATTAGAAGTGATCTCCTGTTGTCCTTTGTTCCTCTATATATGTGCACCTCAGTTTCTCTCATATTAATGTGATAGAATACATATACCACACAGGAATATACAAATCTGTCCTCATACTGACCAGTTTACACAACCATTCACCACCAAAGCACCCCCAGTGTTGTTTATTAATACGCCAGTGTTAGGAGATGTACATTTGATTTACATAGGGGGGAGGAAATAATTACATTTACAGAATAAAGGAGTCTTTATATGAAGAGTGTTAGAGAATTATATAAACAAGAACATCCGTCTCAAATGATTGACATCTGGGAGATATATTTAATGTGCACATCATGTAGATAAACCTTTTCTTATAGCAATAGATTCTTAGCATTGTAAATGTTATATACCAGAGGAATTACTGATTTTATTTCATGAGACACAATATCAGTAACTGGTACATTTGTGATCATAATCAGTATAATATTAATGGCTACTATAACCTACATGTATACTGGGTATGTAATATGTGTGTCATGTGATCATAATCAGTTTAATTTAAATGGTTACTATAACCTACATGTACACTGGGTATGTAATATGTGTGTCATGTGATTATAATCAGTTTAATTGAAATAGCTACTATAACCTACATGTACACTGGGTATGTAATATGTGTGTCATGTGATCATAATCAGTTTAATTTAAATGGCTACTATAACCTACATGTATACTGGGTATGTAATATGTTTGTCATGTGATCATAATCAGTTTAATTTAAATGGCTACTATAACCTACATGTATACTGGGTATGTAATATGTGTGTCATGTTCTGTAACTTGATATTATGTCTGTTAGATGATTTCATGTTAGTTAGAAGCCACAAGAACTGATAATAGCACATACTGTATATATAAAGGGAACATTATATGTCTGATAAATCCCTTTGTATCAAGAGCACAAGTGTTAGGTATATTTATACCATTGTGTGCATATATCATGTAATGCTGCTGTTTACTATATAATGATATACAATGTTTTTTCATGCAAATAAAAAGTGATTGTAATCCAGACCAGTATTTTGTGTTTTTTGTATAAATAAAAAACCAATATCACAGAATAATTAGGAAAACATCATCAAAAACAGAAGCAAAATCTGACAGTGAAAGTTAAACGCTGATAATTCAATTAGAGCAGCAATTTTACCCAACTTTCCAATTCCCTTCTTTTATCTAATTTGCTTTGTTCTTTTGGTATCCTTTGTTATAGAGTTAACCTAAGAAGCTGATATTATATGAGCTTAGGGGCGTGCACGTGTATTTAGCACTCTGTGCAGCAGTGTCTGTAACTGTATAACTGCTATAAATGTTTATGCAAACTCTGCTGTCTGAAGATACATGCACGCTCCTGGGTTCACCTAGGATTACTCTTCAACAAAGGATACTAACAGAACTAAGCACAAATTATAATAGAAGTAAATTGGAAAGTTGTTTGAAATATCATGTTCTATCCAATCCATTTGTTTAATTTTGCCTTTTCTGTCCCTTTAACAGTACATAAAACAATATCAAATTAACCCTCAACCTACACCAACCCAGATTATTAATCACCAGCAAGACTTTTTATACACAGACATTTTATGTAACTTAAATCATACTTAAAGGGATAGAACATTACACTTTCATAATTCAGATAGAATGTGTAATTTTAATTTCACTTCTGTTATCATGTGTATGTACTACTGAGAGCTGACTGGTGGCTCTACACGTGCCTCTTGTCATTGGCTCACCAAATATGTTCAGCTAGCTCCCAGTAGTACATTGCTGCTCTATAGCTGACTTTCCAGGAGTTAAATACATAGTTATAAACAATCAGTGGTACAATAATAAACTGATCTAACATATTTAAAATATTTTTGCCCCTTTATATCCCTTTAATTAACAGCAGAGACAAATAATAACAATTATATCTAGGTAATCAATATCTTGTTAGATTTGTCACAATGTTATCTTCATTAAACAAGGATTCACAACAATATAGCACAAAGCTAGATCTGACTAAAGGGGCAGTAAACACCTTGAGACTGTAATATAAACTGACTAATTATTCCTAGGAAAACAACTTTACCGTATACTTTCATTGTCTAATAGTATTGTTATATCAGCTGTGTGCCGGGATATTATCTGTGTGTCACAGACGTACAGTGACTAATAATGCAATAAACACATAGAAATAACTTCACTGACTCACTAATTAATGTCTAATAGTATTGTTATATCAGCTGTGTGCTGGGATATTATCTGTGTGTCACAAACGTACAGTGACTAATAATGCAATAAACACATAGAAATAACTTAACTCACTATTTAATGTCTAATAGTATTGTTATCTCAGCTGTGTGCCGGGATATTATCTGTGTGTCACAAACGTACAGTGACTAATAATGCAATAAACACATAGAAATAACTACACTGACTCACTATTTAATGTCTAATAGTATTGTTATATCAGCTGTATGCCAGGATATTATCTGTGTGTCACAGACGTACAGTGACTAATAATGCAATAAACACACAGAAATAACTTCACTGACTCACTATTTAATGTCTAATAGTATTGTTATATCAGCTGTGTGCCGGGATTTTATCTGTGTGTCACAAACGCACAGTGACTAATAATACAATAAACACATAGAAATAACTTCACTGACTCACTATTTAATGTCTAATAGTATTGTTATATGAGCTGTGTGCTGGGATATTATCTGTGTGTCACAGACGTACAGTGACTAATAATGCAATAAACACATAGAAATAACTTCACTCACTCACTATTTAATGTCTAATAGTATTGTTATATCAGCTGTGTGCCGGGATATTATCTGTGTGTCACAGACGTACAGTGACTAATAATGCAATAAACACATAGAAATAACTGCACTGACTCACTATTTAATGTCTAATAGTATTGTTATATCAGCTGTGTGCTGGGATATTATCTGTGTGTCACAGATGTACAGTGACTAATAATGTAATAAACACATAGAAATAACTTCACTGACTCACTATTTAATGTCTAATAGTATTGTTATATCAGCTGTGTGCCAGGATATTATCTGTGTGTCACAAACGTACAGTGACTAATAATGCAATAAACACATAGAAATAACTTCACTGACTCACTATTTATTGTCTTATAGTATTGTTATATCAGCTGTGTGCCAGGATATTATCTGTGTGTCACAAACGTACAGTGACTAATAATGCAATAAACACATAGAAATAACTTCACTCACTATTTAATGTCTAATAGTATTGTTATATGAGCTGTGTGCTGGGATATTATCTGTGTGTCACAGACGTACAGTGACTAATAATGCAATAAACACATAGAAATAACGTCACTGACTCACTATTTAATGTCTAATAGTAGTGTTATATCAGCTGTGTGCTGGGATATTATCTGTGTGTCACAGACGTACAGTGACTAATAATGCAATAAACACATAGAAATAACTTCACTCACTCACTATTTAATGTCTAATAGTATTGTTATATCAGCTGTGTGCCGGGATATTATCTGTGTGTCACAGACGTACAGTGACTAATAATGCAATAAACACATAGAGATAACTTCACTCACTATTCCCTTTTGTCTCCGGTTGAATTATAGATCCGTAGGCATAAAGAGTGTCCCACTTGCTTGTGCTAGTAGTCACTACCGATCATGGCGAGTTTCCTGTGTAGCTTTAGGTTACCTCCGGCAGCTGCACGCCAACACTTCAGTGGTACAAAGGGTCCCCACTGTTACAGTGATTCCTCTATTCACTACATATAAATTGTAATAAACAAACAGCAGGGAACAGTCCTATGGATTAAGGCGGCTTTATTAGAAAGATGCAGCATTATCGTGACCTCTTATTGTGACTTCATCGAAGACGTCTGACAAAGCGCTTGATGAGCAAAACGCGTAAGAATTGTCCTGATAATGCTGCCTTTTTTCTAATAAAGTAGCTGTAATCCATAGGGTTGTTCTCTGTAATTTGCTTTATTATATTTACCTTCATTATTTATTTTTCCCCATTTTCCTGTAATTTAAGTCTCAGAATGTTGTATTTTTCAGTCCTGAAAACTAAAAGTGCACACAGCAGCATCACATATCTGCCCAGGAGTGGCTTCTTTTTTATCCAGTAGTTATGTCTTACTGTAAGGTATATAATGTCAAGTTGCTATGAATACTTTCCTTACCTTACCTACTTCATCTTTTCAGTCCATAGAAAAAGAGGTTTGGTATTACAATCACTATGTATACTATATCTGTAAGTGTTTGTTTAGATATAAATATTCTGTCTTATTAATAAATAATATTGTTAATTGAAGGATAAATACAAAGCATTTTTATATCTAATTTTGTATAAAAATATAGTGAAACAATCTCTAGTGGATTATAGGAATAATATTAAGTTCCCAAGAGCTAATACACAGGTATGGAGCACTTCAGTACAACAGATAACTGTGCCTATGTACAGCACGTGAGAGGGGAAATAAGGTTGTCAGATTTACATAGAAAAATCTAAGTCATTGTAAAACAAACAAACACTGAGGATGGACATTATGGTGCCGAATATCTAAAGGTCTCTGGGATGGAGAGATTATTTAAAGGGATAGTAAAGTACCAATTAAACTTTCATGATTCAGATAGGGCGTGTCATTTTAAACAACTTTCTACTTTAATTTTATTCATCAAATTTGCTTTGTTCTCTTGGAAATCTTAATTGAAAGCTGTACCTAGGTTGGCTCATATGCTAATTTCTAAGCCCTTGTAGGCCACCTCTTTTCTGAATGCATTGACAGTTTTTCACAGCTAGAGGGTGTTAGTTCATGTGTTTCATATAAATAACATTGTGCTCATGCACGTGGAGTTATTTAATAGTCAGCACTAATTGCCTGAAATGCAAGTTGTCAAAATAGCTGAGATATGGAGGCAGCCTGCAGAAGCTTAGATACAAGGTAATTACAGAGGTAAAAAGTATATTTCTATAACAGATAAGGAGGCAGCCTGCAGAAGCTTAGATACAGGGTAATTACAGAGGTAAAAAGTATATTTCTATAACAGATAAGGAGGCAGCCTGCAGAAGCTTAGATACAGGGTAATTACAGAGGTAAAAAGTATATTTCTATAACAGATAAGGAGGCAGCCTGCAGAAGCTTAGATACAGGGTAATTACAGAGGTAAAAAGTATATTTCTATAACAGATAAGGAGGCAGCCTGCAGAAGCTTAGATACAGGGTAATTACAGAGGTAAAAAGTATATTTCTATAACAGATAAGGAGGCAGCCTGCAGAAGCTTAGATACAAGGTAATTACAGAGGTAAAAAGTATATTTCTATAACAGATAAGGAGGCAGCCTGCAGAAGCTTAGATACAGGGTAATTACAGAGGTAAAAAGTATATTTCTATAACAGATAAGGAGGCAGTCTGCAGAAGCTTAGATACAGGGTAATTACAGAGGTAAAAAGTATATTTCTATAACAGATAAGGAGGCAGCCTGCAGAAGATTAGATACAGGGTAATTACAGAGGTAAAAAGTATATTTCTATAACAGATAAGGAGGCAGTCTACAGAAGATTAGATACAAGGTAATAACAGAGGTAAAAAGTATATTTCTATAACAGATAAGGAGGCAGCCTGCAGAAGCTTAGATACAGGGTAATTACAGAGGTAAAAAGTATATTTCTATAACAGATAAGGAGGCAGCCTGCAGAAGCTTAGATACAAGGTAATTACAGAGGTAAAAAGTATATTTCTATAACTGTGTTGGTTGTGCAAAACTGGGGAATGGTAAATAAAGGGATTATCTATCTTTTTAAACAATAAACATTTTGAGTGTTTACTGTCCCTTTAAGGATCCTCGCCAGTTCTACTATTTCCCTGGGGGATTTCTATAAAGCTGCTTTTTACCCTGAGAACAGAGTCTCGCTAAGGGGTGTATACTGCACTTTCATATGGGGAGGAGATAAATAAATTATAAACTGCAAAACTAAATTAATCATTTATAAACGAATTATTGAACCTTTCACACACAAATACAAAGGAAAAAAAATTGTATTGTTAATGTGCATCTAAAAATCATAACAAAATTGTTCAGCAAAAAGCGTATTTTATCAAAAACGTACAACTTGTATGTAAATTACACGGGAATGAATCATATTAACTATGCACAGCGTGAATCATAATTTAAGTACATGGGATCTGCAAAAAAACACATCACAATTTGTACTTATAAATACAAAGCATAATTGTTGTGGTTTTGTTTGGAAAATAACCTGAACATGGGCGTTCCATGGGCGTGTGACATTTTCTCTCAAATCCCAACGTAATTATCTAAACATTTCCATCCTTCAGTTCTCACTGTTTTTCTCACAACTATAAAGGTGGCTAGGTTGTGACAAAATACTGAACATACTTAACCCTTTGGCTGCTAAGCCATTTCCCACTTGGGTGCAAAGCTGGATTTGAGCTTTTTATTTGTTTTACTTTTTTTAAAATATATTTATTTTACTTTTTAACTTTTTTTTTCAGATCCCCAAGACTTATACCATTGTAAAGGTTAAGTGATTACCTTTCCAACGGTGGGTCTTGGGAGTCTGTAGCTGATTAGATGCCTGAGATACAGGCTTCTAAGCAGCATGCCCCCATTTCCCTATATTGTCCATTTTTAATTTTAAATAAAGTTGCGCAGTGACGTCATCACGTCATTGCGCCTGATGTCACCACATGAATCGTGAAGCCCCTTGCGATGCCTCTCACTATTCAGGCCAGATCACCGGGGTGGGAGTAGGTGGGAGCCACCAGATTGCTCTCAAGGTGGGTGAGTGCTTGCGACGGCTCTGAGCCATCATCAGCACCTGACTGGGACAATTTGCGACGGCTCGGAGCCGTCGTTCGCACTCAAAGGTTTAATACACTAATAGAAAGACACCTGAATATAAAAATATAGGTGTTTGTAAGATGCGCATCTTAAATAAAAAATAAGAGGCCCCAATGCTAATTAGTAAGAAGAGACACATTACATAGGGTTTTACTGGCTTTACAAAATAAAATCCATTGCAAATAATATGAAACCGTGACAATAAGCTGGTTATCTTGTGCCACTAAAAACCCAATAATACACATGGGACTCTTTATCTCTGCTATTCCAGTACATACAGAGATACTTTACCTTTAGCTTTTATTAGCAGTATTTACATGTTTTTGTCTCTTTTGTGACTGCGTTATTTTTTACTTTAATCTTACAGTTCTTGCGCTCACAGCTCACTTTATGTTATGTTTTTTACAGTTTAAATTTTAAATCACACTTTCAAATA
This sequence comes from Bombina bombina, assembly GCF_027579735.1. Lineage (NCBI taxonomy): Eukaryota > Metazoa > Chordata > Amphibia > Anura > Bombinatoridae > Bombina > Bombina bombina. The sequence continues at coordinate 55,370,979 of NC_069503.1, read as the reverse complement.
ATAAAAATTATGCACAAATTCAATATGATCGTCTAAAGAATCTTTTATGGTTGCAACCAATTGTTTTGAAGGTTTAAACAAATTCATTTTGCAGAAATGAATATCAGATAAGTGAAATAGCTGTATTTAGCCATATTAGTCAGACTTCAGAAATAGTAATTATTTGTCATGTTTTACAATAACTGTAACTGCTGCTGCCATGAAACACAATAATACACATTTTTTTTTTAACATTTTTATTGAATTTTGTGTTAACACAACAACAATAAGACAAAAGCAAAACTGTTTTCCTAGAAAGGAAAAGTTATACATCTCATGTTTCAAAGCAGAGTGCTCAAAAGTCCTTTCCAGAGTGCCTCAGGCTAATAGTCTTTTCACAATAACGCTGTGTCCTTGGGAGGCTCAGAGTCTCTAAGTTAGGGTGCATAGCATATGAGCTTTCCCATCTATTAACAAAAAGAGGACATCTAGAATCTATTTCTCATTGAGTTTGTGCTGGAAGCTTAACATGAACATGTACACAGGTGAAGGTTTGTCATTTGCCTTGCAGAATATAGGTTAGTTAGAAAGAGTAAAGAAAAGGAATAGAAAGAAAACTAAGAACGGTTATAGACAATAAAGTTCTGTTTCTATTTGGTTACTTGTGTTATTTCTTAAGCATATTATATACATTATTCACTGTATTTGAAAGATTCCCATAAAAACATCATGTCAAGGTAAAAAGATAGCTGACCTAGTTTTAGGTAATATAACCTCTCCAGCAATAAGTTTTTGTTGACTAAGTCTACCCATTCTGATACGGTAAGTGCAAGTGTCGACTTCCATTCGCTCTGTATTATCTGGTTAGCTGCATTTAGCATGATGTGAAATAAGTGTTTACTTATTTTACAAGCGATTGTGATAGGTTGATTTAACATAACTATTTCTGGGCTAGGTGATATTTGTGTGTTTAGAATTTTATTAATGTTCATGAAGATGATGGACCAGTATGATTTGATATGCTCGTATTCCCACCAAATGTTGTAGGGATGTCCCTCCTGGATACAGCCCCTCCAACACGAACCCGGGGACTTTTTGTATATGTATTTAATTCTAGCTGGTGTTAGGTACCACCTCATCATTAATTTAATGTTGGTTTCTTTTGCTTGGGCCAAATGTCCTGAGTGTGACAGATTAGAGAATCTGTGGGACTATGTCTTTGCACATGTATTCGTGTTTAGCTCATTATCCCATCTTTTTGCGTAGGAGGGGAGATCCGGGAAGGTGTTTGTTAAGGTGAGTTTATATAACTTGGAAATCACTCCTTTTATTTCCTCTTTAGACACGCATAGCTGTTCAAAAACCGTGAGAGGACGGGTTAGGTCCTTTCTAAATTTATGTGATATTATATAATGTCTCATTTGGTGGATACGAAACAAAGATGAGAGGAAAGGGTGTTAAGTCAAGCTGGGGTTTGGTTTTAGTATTTTTAGCATCGTCCAACAGGAGATACATAGGGAGGAATTGTAGGGAATCCGTGTAGGAGTCATATTCCGGGAGGTTGCCAGGCTTAAATTCCGGATTGTTTAATAATGTGATAAGGGGTGAGTATCTGGAGGAAATTTTGTTTGGCGTTTTACAGATTTGTTTCCAATCCAACCAAGTTTCGTTGGAGATTGAAAAAGAGGAAATGGGGTGTCTGCCGAAGAAGGCAGGATTCCAGCTGACAATATTTAGGTTGTGTGTAGTGGCCTGCGTCTCCAAATATAGTCGTTTATGATCTTTTGCAGAATATCTAGGTCTTTTTGGATACCTGGGATAGGGACTGTCTGAAGAATGTATAGAACTTTTGGGAGTAGGGTCATTTTTGTTGTTTGTATTCTACCTAGCCAAGATATACTTTTTGGAAGCCAGTGAGATGTTAGAGTCTGCAGCTCTGTGATTAAACTACCATAATTATACATGCATAGATCTGCCTTATCTGGGGTAATGTGAATGCCAAGGTATTTTAAGTATTTTGTTTGTTGCTTGAGGGGGCATGTTGATTTTAAGATGCTAAGGGCTTGGACTGGCAAATTTATGGGCAGATATTCCGATTTGGTCATGTTTACTAAAAAGTTTGATATAGTTCCAAATTGTGCTAATTCAGTGGTTATCTGTTGTTGACATAATGAAGGGTTTGTGAGTGTCAGGAGAATGTCGTCTGCAAATATGGCTAGTTTATGTGTTTGGTTTGCAATAGTTATCCCTTGAATTTGATTGTTTAGTCTTATTTTGATGGCCAATGGTTCTAGGGACAGGATAAAAAGAAGCGGGGAAAGGGGGCAGCCCTGTCTAGAACTGTTTCGGATTTCAAATGGCTCTGAGAGAGTGCCATTGATCTTTACCTGTGCTGGGGGGTTTGAATAGAGAGCAAAACATTTTTGGATAAAGGAGTCAGGGATATGAAAATGTTGTAATGTCGAGAGTAAGTATGTCCAATCTAGTCGGTCAAAAGCCTTTTCGGCGTCGGTTGGTAGGAAAATAGTCGGGGTCTTGTTTTGTGTGACATATTCCAGCAAATTGAGGACTTTGACCGTGTTATCTTTTGCTTCTCTATGTGGGACAAAGCCCACTTGGTCTTGGTGAACTATGGACGGCAGAATTTGATTGAGGTGGGAGGCTAAAATTTTTGCATAAAGTTTGAGATCAACATTCAATAATGAAATTGGCCTAAAGTTCACCGGTGTGTCCGGGGGTTTGCCAGGCTTAGCTTTGACCGAGATGTTGGCTTGCATCATAGTGTCAGGGAATGGGAATTTTTCTGGAATAGAATTAAACAGGGATGTTAAGTGTGGTAATAAAAGTGAAGCAAAGGTTTTATAATATAAACCCGTAAAGCCATCAGGTCCTGGAGCTTTATTTTGTTTTAGATGTTTTATTGCCTCTAATATTTCAGAGGGTTGAATAGGGCGGTCCAGGAGATTACATTGATCAGAATTTAGTTTTGGGATTGGTAGGTTATCCAGGTATTGGTTACAGTAGAATGCATGGTTTTGAGGGTTTCTATGTGGGAATAGATTATAAAGTTTGTGATAGAACCTCTTGAACTCTCTGGCTATAGATTTAGTGTCTTCTAAGTGTTTGCCATCTGAAGATTTGATGGAGTGGATATAAGTTTTCTGTTGTTGCTTTTTTAATGCTCTGGCTAAAAGTTTTCCTGACTTATTTCCCTCCCTGTAGAAGTTTTGTTGGAGGTAAAGAAGTTGCCTTTGTGATTTAATATGTAATATGGAGTGCATTTTTTCTCTTTTAATTTTGAGTTGCTCTAGAATAGTATTATCAGAGGGATTGGATTTGTGTTCGAAATCTAGGTTAGCGATATCTGTAGCTAGAAGATTTATCTCCTCCCGACTTTTCCTTTTGATTTGGGGGGCAGCTTTAATGAACTCGCAGCTTATAGTGCTTTTGTGGGCTTCCCAAAGGGTGGCCGCGTTAATTTCTGGGTTGGCATTTAAGGAGAAATATGAGGTTATATGTTGTGAAAATAATTCTCTCTGCGCTGGGTCTAACAATAGTGAGTCTTCCAATCTCCACGGGAAAGCTTGGAGAGGGGCTGTTGGCCATCTTATGGTGCATGCAACTAAGGAATGATCTGACCAGGTTGTGTGATTTATATATGAGTGTTTGGTGTGGGATAGGACTAGATGGTCCACTAGGATGTAATCTAGCCTAGAATAGTTGCGATTGGGATGTGAAAAGAAGGTAAAGTCTAGTTTTTGGGGGTTGAAGTACCTCCAGGTATCATGTAGCCCAAGAAGTTTGAATTTTTGCCAAATATTATTAAGGTTTGGGGTTTTAGCTCTAGTGTTGGGATTTGAGCAGTCAATTGTGGGGTCAAGTGGGAAGTTTAAATCTCCTGACATGATTAGGGATCCCTTAGCTTCTTTAAGAATTAAATCCGTTACTGAGGTTATGAATTTATCCTGATGTGAATTTGGGGCGTAAATATTCATTAAAGTTACTGGTTTGCCATATAGAAGGCCATTTAAACATATATATCTGCCTTCTTTGTCACAGATAATGTGTGTCTTAGTGAAGGGAATGGATTTGTGGATTAGGATGCTAACCATTAATTTTTTTGTTTGGGTTGGTGCTGTGGAAGTGTTGGGGTTAATGTGTGGAGAAGTATTTGGGAATATTTTTCCCTTTAAAATGGGTTTCCTGGAGCATTAGGATGTGTCCTCCCCTTTTGGTCTAAGATGGCCATTCTTCTCTTGTTAGGGCAGTTAAGGCCTTTGGTGTTTTGTATGAAAATAGTGAGGTTTTGTGGCGCACAGTTATCCATTATGGGAAATAGGTGTTGGTGGAGCTAATGAAGAATAACACATTCTGCATTTTGATACAAGCACAATTGACAATAAATGCTTAAATAGAAGAGAAAAAAGAAAGGGAAAAGGAAAAAAAGACAGAGAAGAAAAATAATAAAACACATTATTTTTGACAAGTGTTTAAACAACATATTCCTAACGTTAAGGAGATAATCTCCCAACTAAGTGAGAACAAGGAATAAAAGTCAACATCAGTTAACAATTAACCTTTTAACCTATAAAGCTCCATATCAGCAACTCTGTGAGCTTTGAGACCTATTGTGTAAGGGATTACTGGTGGTACTTGCAAGTAAAGGTCCCTTCACATAGGGGCCTAGATGGTGTATAACAGGACTTGAAAGAACTGGTTTGTCATTACCCCTTTTTATCTAGTGGCTGAGGTGAAGGATGTGAAGGCTTTCGTATCCTCTTTTGGGGGACCTGTCTCCATTCCCTACTTTGTGGCAGGGGGGTTGATTTACTTGGACCTGGGGGTTCTTCTTGAAGTGTAGTGTTTTCTTCCATTTGGGGGGTTGGGATGTCTAAATCTTTACAGATATTTGGTATATCCTTGGTGGAAGCGCAGGTGATGCGTCTTCCCCTCCAGAGGATCAACAGATGAAAAGGAAACCCCCATCTGTAAGGGATATTTACCTTCCTCAGCAACATTGTAAGTGGTTTGAGTTCCCTTCGTTTTGTAAGAGTCCTCTGTGAAAGGTCAGCAAACATTTGTATTTCTGTGTTTTCATATTTAATGGGCTGTTGTTCCCTAGGTAATCTCATTAGCTCTTCTTTTTCTTGAAAATTAGTAATACGGACTATAACATCCCTTGGGGCTTGTCCAGCCAGAGGTTTAGGACGCAGAGCCCTGTGGGCTCTATCCAAGCTAATTTTGGAAGAGAATTTCCTCTTTTTTTCAACGCACTAAAAAAGTCTTGAAGATATTGTTCGATGTCTGATGGTGGAATAGCTTCAGGGATTCCCCTCCTAATATTGTGACGTCTGCTGCGGTTTTCGACATCGTCTATCTTATCCTCAAGTTCATTGATAGTTGCATCTTGTTTATGAATGGTATTATGGAGGTCAGAAATAGCTTCCGCGTGTAAAGCTTGGGTGTTTTCAAGCTATTCGACTGTGTGACCTATATCTGAGATATCCTTTTTGAGATCCGATATTTCATCTTTGATACACTGTTTGACCTGAGAGATAAGGGAGGAAAAGTCTTTTTTTGATGGAATTGAATTAAAGAGAGCTGTGGGAATAGTGATATTTTCAGGTGTGTGGTCACTTTCAGAATCCGATAAACTTTGATTAGACCTTTGGTCTGGCGGAGCTTCTTCTATGGGAGCAATTGCTTTGGCATCTAATGTCTTGAAAAAGTTATTTACAGAGTGAGTAGGAGTTTTCAAATGTTTTGCATTCTTGCTGGGTTTGCTGCCCTTTTTTGGATACATTGCTATAATTATCTAAAGAGATCAGGCCTCTCTGTGACCACTGTAGCTTTAAGAGTGAGGTGTAGTTACTGTTGCCTTGTATGAGAGTCCTTTAATCTTTGCTAATGCTGATATCGGTTGTTAAAGATAAAACTGCAGCTCTTGTTTACATTGTTCAGTGTAAAGTGGCTTATGGAGGAAAGGGTGTATTTACATTATTGCAACTTTAAAGCCTTGAAAATGTTTGCTTGCAAAATATCACCATGTTTTAGGCAGGTTGAATATGAAGCAGACAGCTTAAGATATTTATGGGGTTAACACTATGCAAGGTGATCGATATATATCCCTTTGCTGCTGACTTCTGCATTAATGCTGTAGTATGCTTAATTTATATGTCCCCTCTCTTGCCCTCCTGTAGGATTTCCTCCTCTGCTGCGTTGCTGTACCAGAGCTTGGTATTACAAGTGCGCATTCAACTCTAGCGCAGGCTGCGGCCTATCATGGAGCGTTCTTCATGCTGTGTCTCGCTCCGGTTTTGGAGATTAGGTGATTTTACGGGCCTTATGGTGTCTCTCTCTTCAATCACCCCACACTGGCGATGACCCGTGGGTCCAGTATGAGGAATTCAGCCCTCAGAAAAGTCCGGTGTAAGGTGGGCCTGAGCGCATAGTATGCGCAGTATAGAGAGGTGAATCCTCTGTAACGGGTGAAGCAGGTCCCTTGAATCTAGGCAAGTTCAAAGTAGCTCACATTCCCAGCAATTCAGAGCTTCAAAGTGCATGGTGGCTATTGCCAGTTACGTTCGCACTTAGATAGGGCACAGGAGCTCAGTTAGACAGCAGCCATCTCCTAGGCTGGCTAGCCCCGCCCCCTTTTTTATTTTATTTTAACATTTTTATTGAGGGTAAAGACAAAACAATACAAGGTTGCCACATGCAAAACCCCTTAATCAGTAAAAAACAAATGACAGCAATTAACAGGATTGCATTGTAACATTCTCTTTTAGAGAGCGTGAACTATAAACTACAATTTAGCTTCTAGACATAACAAAGGCACAATGGACTAAGGAGTATTCCAGTGCTGTAATGCTGCATGTCTGGCAAAGGAAAACATAAGGCACAGCTCAGTTTCTTTCATATAGGTGGCGAGAGTCCATGATTTGTTACACATGGGATATAAATTCCTACCAGGAGGAGGCAAAGTTTCCCAAACCTCAAAGCCTATAAATACCCCACCCACCTTACTCATATCCCAGTTTAAACTTTGCCTCCTTTGGAGGTAAAGTATGATGTGCTTCAGTGATAGGTGCTTCAGTGTATATTGAAGTCTGTTTTTTCCTCAGAGTGCAGTATTTGCCAGAAGGAAGTAAGGAGAGTATTGCCTAAGGTTATCATGTTTCTACCTCTGTGTATACCGTATTGCCTAAGGTTATCATGTTTCTACCTCTGTATATACCGTATTGCCTAGAGTTATCATGTTTCTACCTCTGTATATACTGTATTGCCTAAGGTTATCATGTTTCTACCTCTGTATATACCGTATTGCCTAAGGTTATCATGTTTCTACCTCTGTATATACCGTATTGCCTAAGGTTATCATGTTTCTACCTCTGTATATACCGTATTGCCTAAGGTTATCATGTTTCTACCTCTGTATATACCGTATTGCCTAAGGTTATCATGTTTCTACCTCTGTATATACCGTATTGCCTAAGGTTATCATGTTTCTACCTCTGTATATACCCTATTGCCTAAGGTTATCATGTTTCTACCTCTGTATATACCGTATTGCCTAAGGTTATCATGTTTCTACCTCTGTATATACCGTATTGCCTAAGGTTATCATGTTTCTACCTCTGTATATACTGTATTGCCTAAGGTTATCATGTTTCTACCTCTGTATATACCGTATTGCCTAAGGTTATTATGTTTCTACCTCTGTATATACCGTATTGCCTAAGGTTATCATGTTTCTACTTCTGTATATACCGTATTGCCTAAGGTTATCATGTTTCTACCTCTGTATATACCGTATTGCCTAAGGTTATCGGGTTTCTACCTCTGTATATACCGTATTGCCTAAGGTTATCATGTTTCTACCTCTGTATATACCGTATTGCCTAAGGTTATCATGTTTCTACCTCTGTATATACCGTATTGCCTAAGGTTATCATGTTTCTACCTCTGTATATACCGTATTGCCTAAGGTTATTATGTTTCTACCTCTGTATATACCGTATTGCCTAAGGTTATCATGTTTCTACCTCTGTATATACCGTATTGCCTAAGGTTATCATGTTTCTACCTCTGTATATACCGTATTGCCTAAGGTTATTATGTTTCTACCTCTGTATATACCGTATTGCCTAAGGTTATCATGTTTCTACCTCTGTATATACTGTATTGCCTAAGGTTATCATGTTTCTACCTCTGTATATACCGTATTGCCTAAGGTTATCATGTTTCTACCTCTGTATATACCGTATTGCCTAAGGTTATCATGTTTCTACCTCTGTATATACCGTATTGCCTAAGGTTATCATGTTTCTACCTCTGTATATACTGTATTGCCTAAGGTTATCATGTTTCTACCTCTGTATATACCGTATTGCCTAAGGTTATCATGTTTCTACCTCTGTATATACCGTATTGCCTAAGGTTATCATGTTTCTACCTCTGTATATACCGTATTGCCTAAGGTTATCATGTTTCTACCTCTGTATATACCGTATTGCCTAAGGTTATCATGTTTCTACCTCTGTATATACCGTATTGCCTAAAGTTATCATGTTTCTACCTCTGTATATACCGTATTGCCTAAGGTTATCATGTTTCTACCTCTGTATATACCGTATTGCCTAAGGTTATGACGTTTCTACCTCTGTATATACCGTATTGCCTAAAGTTATCATGTTTCTACCTCTGTATATACCGTATTGCCTAAGGTTATCATGTTTCTACCTCTGTATATACCTTAATGTGGCTTTTCTGTTAATCGGTTACAGAGATTCATCTCCTATCTCCCGTTACAGTTTTAAACTTACTCTCATATATATTTATTCCTCTGCTGATAATTTCCTGCACTGGTTTTGCCTGTCTGCGTTCAGTGGACAAGTGTCTACCAGCATGTTTCCAGCTACCTGCCATGCCATCTTCCTCTAAGACCAGACCTTTTGTCTCAAGGTGCCTTCTTTCATCTAGATCTAAAATCTCTGAACTTAATGGTGTGGAGATTGAACGCCTAGTTCTAAGTCACAGAAGTTTTTCTGACTCTGTGATTAATAATGATTCAAGCAAGAAAACCTGTATCCAGGAAAATTTATTATAAGGTTTGGAAAACTTATATTTCCTGGTGTTTCAATCATAATTTTTTCTTGCCATTCATTTAGAATTCTTAGAAATCTTCAGTTTCTTCAAGATGGTTTAGATAAAAATGCATCTGCCAGTACCTTGAAAGGACAAATATCTGCACCTTCTGTAATGTTTCACAGAAAGATTGCTAATCTTCCAGATATTCACTGTTTTGTTCACGCTTTGTCCAGAATAAAGCCTGTTATTAAAGGGACAGTAAAGTCAAAACTAAACTCTTATGATTCAGATAGGGCATGCAATTTTAAACAACTTTCCAATTTACTTTTATCATCAAATTTGCTTTGTTCCCTTGGTGGTATTTTTGAAAAGCTAAACCTAACTAGGCTCAAACTGATTTCTAAACAGTTGAAAACCGCCTCCTAGCTCAGAGCATTTTGAAAGTTTTTCACAGTTAGACTGTGCTAGTTCACATGTGTCATATAGATAACATTGTGCTCACTCCCGTGAAGTTATTTAGGAGTCTTCACTGATTGACTACACTGAATGTCTGTCAAAGGCACTTAGATAAGGAGGCTGTCTGCAAAGGCTTAGATACAAGGTAATCACAGAGGTAAAAAGTATATTAATATAACTGTGTTGGTTATGCAAAAACGGGGAATGGGTAATAAAGGGATTATCTATCTTTATAAATAAGAAACATTTTGGTGTAGACTGTCCCTTTAAGTCTGTTTCTCCTCCATGGAGTCTCAATCTAGTTTTGCAGACTTTACAGGCTCCTCCTTTAGAGCCTATGCATTCTTTAGATATTAAACTACTTTCTTGGAGTGTTATTTCTTTTAGCTATCTCTTCTGCTAGAAGAGTTTCTGAATTATCTGTCCTCTCTTGTGAGTCTGCGTATCTGATTTTTCATCAAGATAAAGCAGTTTTGGGGACTACTTTAAAATGTTTGCCAAAGGTTGTTAATTATAACAACATTAACAGGGAAATTGTTGTTCCTTCTTTATGTCCTAATCCTAAGAATGATGCTGAAAATACTTTACATTCTTACTCCTTAGTAGGCAGCTGTGATTCCAATACATCATCTTATCTATGTTGTTAATGTATATCTTATCGTACTACTCCTTGTTTATATATAACACAATATATTAATATATTACAGGATCATGTAGTTGTCAGTAAACATACATCTTGCAAACATACTGGTTACTTTCATACATGTATAAATTAGCTATGGTGCCGATACTCTTACAGGCACGTAATCTACTCATAAGCCCCGCCCAGGTAGATTACGTGCCTGTAACAGTATCGGCACTGGGGCTCTCTCCATGAGATTAATAATTACTTATTAATGATTACAATAGTAATGCTTGTAACAGCTGATAATAGCTTGTAATAGTCTCTGTTGAATACTTGTAACAATATATCTTTAATATTTATATAGGATCTAAAACTCTAATCCTTAATTGATCATGTTAACTATAGAGTGGGTGCTTGAAAGATATCGGCACCCACTATAGTGATACTATAGTAACTGAGTGTGTATAATTGGACCAAGAGTGCTTGCTGTAAATACAAAACTGATTTCATAACTTGGTAATTAATGGTCGCCTGAAAAAGTATCGGCACCATAGATAATTTATACAGGTATGAAAGTAACCAGTATGTTTGCACGATGTATGTTTACTGACAACTACATGATCCTGTAATATATTAATATATTGTGTTATATATAAACAAGGAGTAGCACGATACGATATACGTTAACAACATAGATAAGATGATGTATTGGAATCACAGCTGCCTACTAAGGAGTATTAAGTAAAAGTATATATATATTTGGAGGTTATAACACCGCCACTACCTGACGCAGGTGGACTAAAGGGAATTGAGCCTATAGTTACTATCTTTGAATGTCTTAAAGATACAGACACTCAGTTGATGAGGAAATAAGTAACTCTCTATATACCATCTATCTATATATATATATATATATATATATATATATATATATATATATATATCTCTTTAAAATTGCGGCTGTTGAAACTATTAATTATTGCACGTACTTGCCCTAACCCCATGGCCCATTTTTAAATCTGTTCCCCTGTTTGTAGCCTTCTTGTAACTCTGAATAGCGATGTTACCAAAGGGTAGCAATGAGACTTAACCCTTTGTTCAGAAATCAAGAAGGAATGTATGTGTGTATCATTTCCTTTGTCTAAAGGAATTTTTAATATGGCTACAATAAAGTTTAAGTTTTAATGAGTGTTTTTTCTTCACAATCTCCACAACCTACTTATTGTTTATTAAATGCTTACTAGACAAGCCCACTTACCACAGTGGACCGTCACCTAGAACAGAAAGGGAGGACTGTCCCATTCCCGCTCCCTTCTGCAATAGGCTATCAATTCTATGAGCAAATTATATTGAAAAGTCAATTCATTCACACTAGAAAGCCCTTCCTATCCCAGTACAGTCCTGTGGATACAACACACTAGGGGCGCGATCCGATATAGATCGTAGTTCGCGGCGCAAGCGAGGGAACCCGCGTCGCCCGCAGTTTCAGCTCGCAACTCGAGCTATCCCATATATGGCGCCGTCAGATGCTAACGTGCCGTAAGTCGGATAAACCAGCGATGTCCATAAATCTGCGCAAGTACAAATTTCTGGCGTCGCCAGTGACGTACGGCACGTTAGAAACTGCCGGCGCCTACAAAACCTGACTAAAGTCTAAATCACCCGCCCTGTCTAACACGCCTCCGTAACATAGCCCGACACGTCTAACCCTCTATCCGCTATCCCTCCTCACTATCCTAACAATAAAATATGTATTAACCCCTAAACCGCCGCTCCCGGAGCCCGCCGCTACCTAATAAAGTTATTAACCCCTAAACCGCCGCCAGCTATATTAAATCTATAACCCCCTAAAGTGAGCCCCTACCCCGCCGCTATCTATTTTAAAATTATTAACCCCTAATCTAATCCCCCTACCCCGCCGCCATCTATATTAAATTATTTAACCCCTAAAATACTAAACTATCCCTACCACTAAACCTAAGTCTAACCCTACAAATAGCCCTGAAAAGGGCTTTTTGCGTGGCATTGCCCCAAAGTAACAGCTCTTTTGCCAGCCCTTAAAAGGGCTTTTTGTGGGGCATGCCCCAAAGAATTCAGCTCTTTTGCCAGCCCTTAAAAAGGCTTTTGGCGGGGCTTTGTCACAAAGTAAACTGCTCTTTTGCCTACAATCTACATCCCCCTACACCGCCGCCATCTATAATAAATGTATTAACCCCTAATCTAATCCCCCTACACCGCCGCCAGCTATATTAACTATATTAACCCTAATTATATTAGGGTTAATATAGTTAATATAGTTATTATATTATATATATTAACTATATTAACCCTAATTATATTAGGGTTAATATAGTTAATATCGTTATTATATTATATATATATATATATTAAGTATAATAACCCTATCTAACTCTAACATCCTAACTAAACTCTTATTAAAATAAATCTAATATTAATATTATTAATTAAAATATTCCTATTTAAATCTAAATACTTACCTATAAAATAAACCCTAAGATAGCTACAATTTAATTAATAATTACATTGTAGCTATGTTAGGGTTTATATTTATTTTACAGGTAAATTGTTAATTATTTTAACTAGGTATAATAGCTATTAAATAGTTATTACCTATTTAATAGCTACCTAGTTAAAATAATTACCCAATTACCTGTAAAATAAATCCTAACCTAAGTTACAAATATACCTACACTATCAATAAATTAAATAAACTACAAATATCTATCTAAAAATACAATTAAACTAAACTAAATTACAAAAAAAAACAAACACTAAATTACAAAAAATAAAAAAAAGATTACAAGATTTTTAAGCTAATTACACCTATTCTAAGCCCCCTAATAAAATAATAAAGCCCCCCAAAATAAAAAAATTTCCCTACCCTATTCTAAATTAAAAAAAGTTCAAAGCTCTTTTACCTTACCAGCCCTTAAAAGGGTCTTTTGTGGGGGCATGCCCCAAAGAAAACTGCTCTTTTGCCTGAAAAAAACCCCCACAATACCACCCCCCAACATTACAACCCACCACCCACATACCCCTAATCTAACCCAAACCCCCCTTAAATAAACCTAACACTACCCCCCTGAAGATCTCCCTACCTTGTCTTCATCCACCCGGGCCGAACTCCTCATCCGATCCGGGCGATGTCTATCCAAGCGGCAAAGAAGAGGTCTTCATCCCAGCGATGTCTTTATCCAAGCGGCAGCAAAGTCTTCTTCCATCGGGCAGCATCTTCCATCAAGCGGCATCTTGAATCTTCTCTCCACCGACGCGGAGCATCCATCCCGGCCGACGACTGAACGACGACTGAGGTACCTTTAAATGACGTCATCCAAGATGGCGTCCATCGAATTCCGATTGGCCGATAGGATTCTATCAGCCAATCGGAATTAAGGTAGAAAAATCTGATTGGCTGATTGAATCAGCCAATCAGATTCAAGTTCAATCCGATTGGCTGATTGGTTTGAACTTTTTTTAATTTAGAATAGGGTAGGGAAATTTTTTTATTTTGGGGGGCTTTATTATTTTATTAGGGGGCTTAGAATAGGTGTAATTAGCTTAAAAATCTTGTAATCTTTTTTTTATTTTTTGTAATTTAGTGTTTGTTTGTTTTTGTAATTTAGTTTAGTTTAGTTTAATTGTATTTTTAGATAGATATTTGTAGTTTATTTAATTTATTGATAGTGTAGGTGTATTTGTAACTTAGGATTTATTTTACAGGTAATTGGGTAATTATTTTAACTAGGTAGCTATTAAATAGGTAATAACTATTTAATAGCTATTATACCTAGTTAAAATAATTAACAATTTACCTGTAAAATAAATATAAACCCTAACATAGCTACAATGTAATTATTAATTATATTGTAGCTATCTTAGGGTTTATTTTATAGGTAAGTATTTAGATTTAAATAGGAATATTTTAGTTTATAATATAAATTAGATTTATTTTATAAGAGTTTAGTTAGGGGTGTTAGGGTTAGATAGAGTTAATATAGTTAATATAAATACTATAGTAACTATATTAATTATATTAACCCTAATATAATTAGGGTTAATATAGTTAATATATATAATGTAATAACTATATTAACTATAATATACTTAGGGTTAATATAGATAATATAGCTGGCGGCGGGGTAGGTAGATTAAATTAGGGGTTAATAATTTTAATATAGATGGCGGCGGTGTAAGGGGCTTATATTAGGGGTTAATACCATTAATATAGGTGCAGCGGTGTAGGGAGGGCAGGTTATAGGGCAAAAGAGCTGTTAACTTTGGGGCAAAGCCCCGCAAAGGCCCTTTTAAGGGCTGGTAATAGAGTTTATTACTTTATGTATATTAGATTAGGGGTTAATAATATTAATATAGCTGGCGGCGGTGTAAGGGGTCAGATTAGGGGATAGATCAAGTAGATGGTGGCGGTTTTAGGGGCTCACAGTAGGGGGTTAGTTTATGTAGATGGCAGCGGTTTAGGGGTTAAATACTTTATTAGGGATTGCGGCGGGGGATCGCGGTTGACAGGTAGATAGACATTGCGCATGCGTTAGGTGTTAGGTTTTATTTAGCAGATCGCGGTTGACAGTTAGATAGACATTGCGCATGCGTTAGGTGTTAGGTTTTATTTAGCAGATCGCGGTTGACAGTTAGATAGACATTGCACATGCGTTAGGTGTTAGGTTTATTTAGCAGCTAGTTTAGAGAGTTACGGGGCTCCAATAGTCAGCGTAAGGCTTCTTACGGCTGCTTTTTGTGGCGAGGTGAAAATGGAGTAAGATTTCTCCATTTTCGCCACGTAAGTTCTTACGCTGTATATTGGATACCAAACTGCGCGGGTTTGGTATACCTGCCTATGGCCCAAAAAACTACGGGCGACAGCAGAAATATACGCGCGTAACTTCTAGGTTACGCCGTATATAGGATACCAAACCCGTGCAAATATTGGCGTCGCCAGCTTTTGCGGGCGACGATTTTTATCGGATCGACCCCTAGGAGTTTTCACTTCTATACCAAGCTTCTGGGATGCATTCTCATTCTGAAGCTTTTCACAAAACAAGATTTTGCTAACATGAGGGATAATACTGCTGTGTCCGTGTTCACAAATGAAAACTAATAACATCCAAATATTAAAAGAGAGAGAGAGACGCACTCAACTGAGAAAGAACAAAAGCTAGAAAAACTTCCGTGCTTGTCCACAAGGCCAGTGCCACTCAGGGTGCAGTCTCTTTTTGCACACTATGCCTTTCCACAGAGAAAAAATATCCTGTAGCTTATCAGTCTGATCTTGCCCAATGACAGTCCAGCGCCGAAATACCAGGCAATTCTTCTCTGAACAAGAGAAACAACAACCCCAGACGGTCGTTTCTGCCTTCTGTGCGCCTCATCCAGATGGCAGCGCACAGAACGTTTGTTAAGGCAAAAATCCCTTCTGGGTCTATAATCCTTTTTTATCTATACGGGAAGAACTATGTGCAACTCAATTTCTGACTTTGACATTCACCCTGTTGGCTTTTTGCTGCAAAACCAGCTATATAGCTGTCTTAAAATTGTTTTAATTGACAGAAACTACAATTAAAGACTGATCTGTAGCAGGGGTATCCTTGAAAAAGCCATTGGGGTGCATTGCAAAGTCAGAGAGTAAGAAATTATTTAATTTCTAAACTAAATTACGTGCAAAGGGAGCTAAATAAGAAAATGAAAATATATTGAGCTCTGCAAATTCAGTCATTTCTAATTCTCAGACCTTAAAATCCACCCTGTTGCCTTTTTAAGGATAACTCCTCTACAGAACAGTTTTTAATTTGCTTTAATTTACAGAAACTACAATTAAAGACAGTCATGTAGCAGAGTTAGCCTTGAAAAGCCAGCAGGGTTATCAGAACTCACCTAATTTGCAGAGCTAAATCACATGCAAAGGCCACAAGGCAAAAATAATTTAAAAAATGCTTTGGTAAAATAATCTATATGTTCAGGTTCAGCAAATATATGGAAAAAAGCATTTATAGCAATACCAATGCATGAGCTGCAGATCTTGTTTTTTGTGTTTGCGTTTTTTTATTGACATTTAGCGGCAGCTGGTACAGCCCTGGGACACTAGAAAGCTATAGATTCATTGTGTACAAAGTCAGGCACAATACAAAACCTCTTATGATATATTATGTAAATATTATATATGTGTGCATACACACATGCACCCACCCATACATGTACACACACACATTCACAGACTACACACATGCACCCACACATACAGACACATACATGTACAGACGCACACACACAAACGCATACACATTCACAGACTAAACACATGAACCCACCCATACATGTACACACGCATACACAGACTACACACATACATGTACAGACGCACGCACACAAACGCACACACACACACACATTCACAGACTACACACAAGCACCCATACATACAGACACATACATGTACAGACGCACACACACAAATGCATACACACACACACATTCACAAACTACACACATGCACCCACCCATACCAACACATACATGTACAGACGCACACATACAAACGCATACACACACACATTCACAGACTACACACATGCACCCACACATGTACAGACGCACACAAACACACACATTCACAGGCTACACACATGCACCCACCCATACAGACACATACATGTACAGACGCACACACACAAACGCATACACACACATTCACAGACTACACACATGCACCCACACAGACACATACATGTACTGACGCACAACACAAACACATACACACACACACACATTCACAGACTACACACATGCACCCACCCATACAGACACATACGTGTACAGACACACACACATTCACAGACTACACACATGCCCCCATACATACAGACACACAAATGCATACATGTTCACAAACTACACACATGCACCCACAAATACAGACACATACATGTACAGACACACACACACACCCATACATATACACACGCACACACACACACACAAACATTCACAGATTACACACATGCACCCACACATACATGTACAGACGCACACATTCACAGATTAAACACATGCACTCACCCATACAGACAAATACATGTACAGACACACACACATTCACAGACTACACACATGCACCCACACATACAGACACATACATGTACAGATGCACACACACAAACACATACATTCACAGACTACACACATGCACCCTCCCATACAGACACATACATGTACAGACACACACACATTCACAAACTACACACATGCACCCGCAAATACAGACACATACGTGTACAGACACACATGTACCCACCAATACAGACACATACATGTACAGACACACACACACACACACACACACACACACACAAACATTCACAGACTACACACATGCACCCACCCATACATGTACAGACACACACATTCACAGACTACACACATGCACCCACCCATACATGTATAGATGCACACACACACACATATTCACAAACTACACACATGCACCCACCCATACAGACACATACATGTACAGACGCACACACACAAACGCATGCACACACACATTCACAGACTACACACATGCACTCACCCATACATGTACAGACGCACACACACAAACGCACACACAGTCCCCCTCCATATACACCTTTCCACCCATCTGACCTCATCCATCCCCCGTCTGCCTGCTCGGTAACGGGGTTAAGGGGAGGTAGAAGAAGCACATTCAGGAGGTGTATAACTTGTGTTTACCCCCACACTACCAATAATAATTATATAAGAAAACTCTGTGGGTTTGCACCACCCAGGACAACGCTGTATGACACTGCCCAAAGTCCCAATCACATAGAGCAAGTGAAATATCTACAGGACACCAGTGGTCTTATACCCCCATCCTTCTCCTCATCTCTAGGGTGCGTGTTTCTGAGGTGAGAGCTTAAGACACTTCTGCCGAAACGCGTTGCTCTTTTCTTATCCTGCCTCGACTTCTGTAGCCGCAAAGATCCTGTAAAGACTACACCTGGTATTGATACAAAGCAGTCTGACACACTACATTGTGGTGTAACCGCTTGAAAGACTGCACACACGCCTACTGACTTTTGGCTTTGAAATCTACAACAAGCAACCACCTTATGGGACATTTAAAAGGACACAAAGCACCTATCCGGTGTAAGTAAATAATAACACCTTATATTTGTGACCTTTATACTTGGTGACAAGGATCCCCCTGTCTCATTACAGGATTCCCGGATTCTTTCCTTCTGTGGCTATCCCGCAACTGGCTTCTTCGCAAACCTCCGCAGCCACCGTTACTCCTCGAAATATTCCTCCCATCGTCCTTATGTTTTGTAAATATACAAAATAGAGTGTTTATGCCAAATAGGGTTTAGCAGCAATTTATTGTTGCATTTTGTATATTATCATTTTTGCAATTTTGTGTAAACTATTTCTGATTTTTTAACTGATTTTTTAATTGGTTTGAGTTTAACTCAGTCAAAAATAAATATTACCGTTTATATTAGACAGCCGGAAACTGCACTTATTTAGCTCTGCATAGAGCGCCATAGCTTTAATTTCGATGTGTACTATTACACACTCAATTTTAATAACAATCAAGTGTTTCTGAGGTAACCAACAGACGGCGGGGATCACCTAGGCATCTGCAGATCGCCAATGACCCCGGTACAGTTGTTTTACTCCACAAATGGGCAGATTGTGTAGCGCAGAGAGGACTAATTACGCCAAAAATATTCATTAAATTATAAAGAAACTGTCACAGACTATCAAGGAGGGTAAGTGACATCTCTGAGTAACCAAACTAAAACCCCCAAAACCCCACACAAATCTGACAGAATATAAATGTCATTATTCATTTAAATAATTATCAACTACATTTTTTAAATAATATATAAGATGGAAAAAAAAATAATAAAACATTTTTATTAAAAAGATACAATTCTGAGCACCCACTGAGAGGCAATCACAGTGCTATGAAGAGAAGTGCTAAACAATTCATGCAACACGGAACAATAGTGTCAGCTAAATAACTGGAGAATAACTGGTACGATACACTTAAGGTGTCTACACTGCGCATGCAAGAAACATTGTGTGTGCGCTAAGAAACTTATTTACGGTCGATGCTGATTGGACAAAATATAAAATAAGCAAATACTAGCAAGCAGTGGGTGGAGCCTGTGCACATTTTAGATTGCTACATTAGAAAAATAGTTAACGTTTTAAGCAACTTAGAGCAGCTGTAGAAGAATGGACCAAGTGCAGGAGAAATGATTTAAGAATTAGCTCAAGTATATAGAACAGAAATTTCCTAACAGGATTTATAAAACATACATTTTATTAATTATCAAAAGATAAGGAAACAAAGATATTCGGTTATAACATACAAATTAAAAATGTCACAGATACCACTTAACTGTGTAATATATTAATAGAGAAGATCACAATGTAAGTTAATTCAGCCTACATAGATTCTAGGTAGATGTGATCCCAATTTGAGTTGTTGAGGTTGCTCTCTATATCATGACCATAACCTTGATCCCAGAATTGGGTTTAAAGTTAAGTCACAGTAGTTAACTGCAGAAATAATGTTCTAATGTGTACACAGTGAGTTATTTACAGCCAAAATCGTGGCTGATAATAATTAGTAGATAGTGAGTTACTCTTAGTGGTTCATGCTCTATTATGTGGTCATGTCAGAAAATATATAGGTTTGTATAGAACGGAAATAAATCACAAAGTGGCCCCACACTCTTTCAAGAAAATTATATTTCTTTATTGTTGAGATGTATTGAAAGTGTAGTTTGTCACTTATATTGTTTTTTATATAATCACAGTTCTAATTATAGTCTCATGGACCTGATGTATATGCTGGTCTTTAATCCCCCTACAGAGGCTTTGGATAATCACCAACATTAATTAGTGTGTTTAAAGTGAAGGTAAAGTTTTGTAATTATGAAGACATCAATGCATTATTTAATATTACAATAAACTATCGCTATGTTTATTTTATTTTATTTTTGTTATTTTGCAACTATAATATATATATATATATATATATATATTCCCTACCATTTTGATGCTAACTCCTCCCAACCTCTGTTTCCTGCATTTATGTTCTGTGACGTATAGAGCGGTCCTACCCGCTCTATACGTATCTCTAAAGCGCATTCACATATACTCCTTTGAAATGCGCCTGTGCAGTATCGGAGACCTCTGTAAAACCTGGTGACGTATTAAAGTTATTCCTGCGCCTGCGCAAAATCCAGATATGGGATTGTCATTATCGGGGACCTCAGTATTAGCCGGGGAAGTATTATAGGTATTCCTGAGCCTGCACAAAGTCAAGAGATGGGATTGTCAGAATCGGAGAGCTGTGTAATAGCAGGTAACATATTATAGGTATTCCTGCGCATGCGCAAAACAGGAGCGCGCGTTGATTAAGATATGAAGTGAAAAAGAATAGCGCATGCGCAGATCAAGAAGAAGGCAGATGACGTAGGGTGACGGCCGCCTAACGGCCAGATTTTCAATTGGAGCTTCATAAAACGTGATCAAGAGATAACATTTTGTAATATGTAACGGGTTGAATTTGCGGACTTTAAAAAAGGAATTTATTACAGCGATAAGTTTATTTACAGTACAATTGGTAAAAAATGATGAATGAAACTCATATTAATTTGCAACAAAGAATGTTATTATAGATAGACAACCAGGTAACTTTACCTTCACTTTAAGGATACATATATTACAGTCACCCCTTATAAATCGATCCCCCCAGTCAGTGGCACAGCCAAATATCCAAATTGTGGCAGTTTATTGTGTTTTTAATTCTTCAATTGTGAGTATTTATATAAACATCATTCACAGCATAGCCACACTCTTTACAAAGGTCTGTATTAGGGGTATTCACAGTATAGCCACACTCTTTACAAAGGTCTGTATTAGGGGTATTCACAGTATAGCCACACTCTTTACAAAGGTCTGTATTAGGGGTATTCACAGTATAGCCACACTCTTTACAAAGGTCTGTATTAGGGGTATTCACAGTATAGCCACACTCTTTACAAAGGTCTGTATTAGGGGTATTCACAGTATAGCCACACTCTTTACAAAGGTCTGTATTAGGGGTATTCACAGTATAGCCACACTCTTTAGAAAGGTCTGTATTAGGGGTATTCACAGTATAGCCACACTCTTTAGAAAGGTCTGTATTAGGGGTATTCACAGTATAGCCACACTCTTTAGAAAGGTCTGTATTAGGGGTATTCACAGTATAGCCACACTCTTTACAAAGGTCTGTATTAGGGGTATTCACAGTATAACCACACTCTTTAGAAAGGTCTGTATTAGGGGTATTCACAGTATAGCCACACTCTTTAGAAAGGTCTGTATTAGGGGTATTCACAGTATAGCCACACTCTTTAGAAAGGTCTGTATTAGGGGTATTCACAGTATAGCCACACTCTTTAGAAAGGTCTGTATTAGGGGTATTCACAGTATAGCCACACTCTTTAGAAAGGTCTGTATTAGGGGTATTCACAGTATAGCCACACTCTTTAAAAAGGTCTGTATTAGGGGTATTCACAGTATAGCCACACTCTTTACAAAGGTCTGTATTAGGGGTATTCACAGTCGGCTATATCTCTTTGACTAAACCACTTTTGGAATTGACATCTCTTTGTGTCATTTCTCTTATGTGTTCTTATTGATTACTTATGCATGAGCACCATTTTCTCTTTCACTGTTGGGGAAATCAATACTAATTTACCCCCATTAGTAAAAACAATTGTTTTGAGGAAAAGCCTGAGTAGTGCAATTGTTCATGGGTTGTATCACTAACTGCACAGATCTCTGTGCTGGTGAAGGGGTTAATACACACTGACACTGTGCAGCTCTTTGTCTTAGTGAAGTGGTTAATACACTGTGTAGATCTCTGTTGAGGGGTTAATACAAGCTGCACAGCTCTCTGTGCTACAGTGTTAGTGAAGGGGTTAATACAAAGTGCATCTCTTCTCAGTGCTAGTGAAAGTGCTAAATTGTGTAGCTTTATGTATATAGTGTAGCTGTAATGCACTAGTAGAGGATATGACAGTGACAATGTGCTCAGTGCTAGTGAAAGTGCTAATATATATTGTGTAGCTTTATTTATATAGTGCAGCTGTAATGCACTAGTAGAGGATATGACAGTGACAATGTGCTCAGTGCTAGTGAAAGTGCTAATATATATTGTGTAGCTTTATGTGTATAGTGTAGCTGTAATGCACTAGTAGAGGATATGACAGTGACAATGTGCTCAGTGCTAGTGAAAGTGCTAATATATATTGTGTAGCTTTATGTATATAGTGTAGCTGTAATGCACTAGTAGAGGATATGACAGTGACAATGTGCTCAGTGCTAGTGAAAGTGTTAATATTTATTGTGTAGCTTTATGTATATAGTGTAGCTGTAATGCACTAGTAGAGGATATGACAGTGACAATGTGCTCAGTGCTAGTGAAAGTGCTAATATATATTGTGTAGCTTTAAGTATATAGTGTAGCTGTAATGTATATAGTGTAGCTGTAATGCACTAGTAGAGGATATGACAGTGACAATGTGCTCAGTGCTAGTGAAAGTGCTAATATATATTGTGTAGCTTTATGTATATAGTGTAGCTGTAATGTACTAGTAGAGGATATGACAGTGACAATGTGCTCAGTGCTAGTGAAAGTGCTAATATAT
Organism: Bombina bombina; assembly: GCF_027579735.1. Lineage (NCBI taxonomy): Eukaryota > Metazoa > Chordata > Amphibia > Anura > Bombinatoridae > Bombina > Bombina bombina. Next base: position 55,348,083 of record NC_069503.1, on the reverse strand, counting down.
ATTGTGTAGCTTTATGTATATAGTGTAGCTGTAATGCACTAGTAGAGGATATGACAGTGACAATGTGCTCAGTGCTAGTGAAAGTGCTAATATATATTGTGTAGCTTTATGTATATAGTGTAGCTGTAATGCACTAGTAGAGGATATGACAGTGACAATGGGCTCAGTGCTAGTGAAAGTGCTAATATATATTGTGTAGCTTTATGTATATAGTGCAGCTGTAATGCACTAGTAGAGGATATGACAGTGACAATGGGCTCAGTGCTAGTGAAAGTGCTAATATATATTGTGTAGCTTTATGTATATAGTGTAGCTGTAATGCACTAGTAGAGGATATTACAGTGACAATGTGCTCAGTGATAAAGTGCTAATATATATTGTGTAGCTTTATGTATATAGTGTAGCTGTAATGCACTAGTAGAGGATATTACAGTGACAATGTGCTCAGTGATAAAGTGCTAATATATATTGTGTAGCTTTATGTATATAGTGTAGCTTTATGTATATAGTGTAGTTGTAATGCACTAGTAGAGGATATGACAGTGACAATGTGCTCAGTGCTAGTGAAAGTGCTAATATATATTGTGTAGCTTTATGTATATAGTGCAGCTGTAATGCACTAGTAGAGGATATGACAGTGACAATGTGCTCAGTGCTAGTGAAAGTGCTAATATATATTGTGTAGCTTTATGTATATAGTGTAGCTGTAATGCACCAGTAGAGGATATGACAGTGACAATGTGCTCAGTGCTAGTGAAACTGCTAATATATGTTGTGTAGCTTTATGTATATAGTGTAGCTGTAATGTACTAGTAGAGGATATGACAGTGACAATGTGCTCAGTGCTAGTGAAAGTGCTAATATATAATGTGTAGCTTTATGTATATAGTGTAGCTGTAATGCACTAGTAGAGGATATAACAGTGACAATGTGCTCAGTGCTAGTGAAAGTGCTAATATATATATAGTGTAGCTTTATGTATATAGTGTAGCTGTAATGCACTAGTAGAGGATATAACAGTGACAATGTGCTCAGTGCTAGTGAAAGTGCTAATATATATTGTGTAGCTTTATGTATATAGTGTAGCTGTAATGTACTAGTAGAGGATATGACAGTGACAATGTGCTCAGTGCTAGTGAAAGTGCTAATATATATTGTGTAGCTTTATGTATATAGTGTAGCTGTAATGCACTAGTAGAGGATATGACAGTGACAATGTGCTCAGTGCTAGTGAAAGTGCTAATATATATTGTGTAGCTTTATGTATATAGTGTAGCTGTAATGCACTAGTAGAGGATATGACAGTGACAATGTGCTCAGTGCTAGTGAAAGTGCTAATATATATAGTGTAGCTTTATGTATATAGTGTAGCTGTAATGCACTAGTAGAGGATGTGACAGTGACAATGTGCTTAGTGCTAGTGAAAGTGCTAATATATATTGTGTAGCTTTATGTATATAGTGCAGCTGTAATGCACTAGTAGAGGATATGACAGTGACAATGGGCTCAGTGCTAGTGAAAGTGCTAATATATATTGTGTAGCTTTATGTATATAGTGTAGCTGTAATGCACTAGTAGAGGATATGACAGTGACAATGGGCTTAGTGCTAGTGAAAGTGCTAATATATATTGTATAGCTTTATGTATATAGTGTAGCTGTAATGCACTAGTAGAGGATATGACAGTGACAATGGGCTCAGTGCTAGTGAAAGTGCTAATATATATTGTGTAGCTTTATGTATATAGTGTAGCTGTAATGCACTAGTTGGGGATATGACAGTGACAATGTGCTCAGTGCTAGTAAAAGTGCTAATATATATTGTGTAGCTTTATGTATATAGTGTAGCTGTAATGCACTAGTAGAGGATATGACAGTGACAATGTGCTCAGTGCTAGTGAAAGTGCTAATATATATTGTGTAGCTTTATGTATATAGTGTAGCTGTAATGCACTAGTAGAGGATATGACAGTGACAATGTGCTCAGTGCTAGTGAAAGTGCTAATATATATTGTGTAGCTTTATGTATATAGTGTAGCTGTAATGCACTAGTAGAGGATATGACAGTGACAATGTGCTCAGTTACTAATTTTATTAATTCAATTTGCAGCATTTAAACATCTTAAAAAGCATCCAATTTGTCTTTGAAATGTTTGCATTTTTTCTTTTGTCTGATCTGATTGGCTGTTGCTTAACATGTGACCTCTCTGCATGTATTCTGGGAGATGTAGTTCAGTATTGAACTGCTCTTTGTTCCCCTCCCATTTACTTCCTGTGCAGCTGCTGCTGGGTGAGTGAGTCAGGCTGTGTGTATTGTGTGATAAAACGTTTTAGTCACTTTCTGGTCTTCTTAAAACGTTTATAATTGTTATAAGTGTTGTTATGTTAATGCTTGTTATTCATCTGCTTGTGCCAGGCAATGGGGAATTAAGTGCTGCTTAACTTACAGTGTGCAGATTACTGTGCTAGTAAAGGGGTTAATACACACTGTAGATATTTGTCTTGGTGAAGGGGTTAATACATACTGTGCTACACTCTGTGCTAGTGAAGGGTTAATACACACTATGCTACACTCTGTGCTAGTGAAGGGTTAATACACACTGTCCTGCCATTTGTGCCAGTGAAGGGTTAATACACACTGTCCTGCCATTTGTGCCAGTGAAGGGTTAATACACACTGTCCTGCCATTTGTGCTAGTGAAGGGTTAATACACACTGTCCTGCCATTTGTGCCAGTGAAGGGTTAATAGACACTGTCCTGCCATTTGTGCCATTGAAGGGTTAATACACACTGTGCAGCTCTCTGTGCCAGTGAAGGGTTAATACACACTGTGCTGCTCTCTGCTAGTGAAGGGATTAATACATACTGTGCTGCTCTCTGTGCTAGTGAAGGGTTAATACACACTGCTGCTATCTGTGCTAGTGAAGGGTTAATACACACTGTGCTGCTCTCTGTGCTAGTGAAGGGTTAATACACACTGTGCAGCTCTCTGTGCTAGTGAAGGGTTAATACACACTGTGCAGCTCTCTGTGCAAGTGAAGGGTTAATACACACTGTGCAGCTCTCTGTGCTAGTGAAGGGTTAATACACACTTTGCTTCTCTCTGTGCTAGTGAAGGATTAATACACACTGTGCAGCTCTCTGTGCTAGTGAAGGGTTAATACATACTGTGCTTCTCTCTGTGCTAGTGAAGGGTTAATACACACTGTGCAGCTCTCTGTGCTAGTGAAGGATTAATACACACTGTGTAGCTCTCTGTGCTAGTGAAGGGTTAATACACACTGTGCAGCTCTCTGTGCTAGTGAAGGGTTAATACACACTGTGCAGCTCTCTGTGCTATTGAAGGGTTAATACACACTGTGCAGCTCTCTGTGCTAGTGAAGGGTTAATACACACTGCAGCTCTCTGTGCTAGTGAAGGGTTAATACACACTGTGCTGCTCTGTGCTAGTGAAGGGTTAATACACACTGTGCAGCTCTCTGTGCTAGTGAAGGGTTAATACACACTGTGCAGCTCTCTGTGCTAGTGAAGGGTTAATACACACTGTTCTGCTCTGCGCTAGTGAAGGGTTAATACACACTGTGCAGCTCTCTGTGCTAGTGAATGGGTTAATACAAACTGTGATGCTCTCTGTGCTAGTGAAGGGTTAATACACACTGTGCTGCTCTCTGTGCTAGTGAAGGGTTAATACACACTGTGCTGCTCTCTGTGCCAGTGAAGGGTTAATACACACTGTGCTTCTCTCTGTGCTAGTGAAGGGTTAATACACAATGTGCTGCTCTCTGTGCTAGTGAAGGGTTAATACACACTGTGCTGCTCTCTGTGCTAGTGAAGGGTTAATATACACTGTGCTGCTCTCTGTGCCAGTGAAGGGTTAATACACACTGTGCTGCTCTCTGTGCCAGTGAAGGGTTAATACAAACAACAATCACAAGACAAAGGCGCCTCCTAGTGTGATAAATTGATACAAAATGGACTATGTAGATGACAAATGAAGGCTCACAAATGGAGCAGCACCCAAGTGTGCTAAGTCAGGCAGACTGGGAACTTGCAGTGTCCCATCTCACTGGCACGGCGTGAGTACCGGTCTCCCAGGTGTCCTCAGTGGATAAAATAAGCTCAGACTCTCAAATATAGTTACAATTTCCACAATTTAATGGTAAGCATAAAAACAGATGTCAACCAAATGACTCTGATATTTAAAATCACAGAATGCAATGCGTTTCTCAGACCTCTGTCTGTTTCATAAGGCTTCTGTTCACTAAATGAGAGTTCTGGCTTAAATACAACATATAACCAATCCTAATCCTCTAAAGACTGACCCACCTACTCAGGTGTGTGTATGCATAATTAATCCAATTAGTGATAATGTGAATGCACACATTTGTAAAATGGCTGTTTTACTTTCACTTTCTGTTTGTGATCTCAGTAGCAGCTAGGGTTGCCACCTTAGCCATGTTTTCCTGGACACTTATGCGTTACACATGCTGCAGGATGTGCAGGGAGGAACATGTATTGTGTTTCTGGACAGCACTATTCATATTCCTCCCTGCACACCCTGCAGCATGTGTAACTTATAAGTGTTCTGTATTTTAAAGGACGGGTGGCAACCCTAGTAGCAGCCAATCAATTTCTAAAAAAGTCTAAAAGCAGAATTCTTGCAGGAGATGTGAAGAGGAGGGAAAGCCACTTACTTATATTTTCCCATAGAGATGTCCGCACTCTGAAATTTAGGGTATGTAATCATTATGGAACCTCCCACACAATCTCCTGCTCTCTGAGAAACTGCTCAAATACATTGCAGATGCAGTTAACGCCACAGCTGCCAAAAAGGCTAAAACTGCAGTCCCCTCTGCTAACTAGCTGCTGGGTTAACTGCATCTACAATGTATTTGATATCAGCCAGGCACAGCATTTCTGAAAGGAGAAGCCCCCCACCCTTACTGCTATATGCCTGTATTGGATTCTTGGATAGGAGCAGGGCTCATTTTCAGTCAAGATAAAATGTTTAAAAAAAAAAAGAAAAAAAAAAATATATATATTATATACACACACACACAAACATATGTGTGTGTAACTGTGTATGTGATTGTATATACAGTATATATGTGTGTGTGTGTGTGTTTATGTATGTATGTATGTATGTGTGTGTGTATATGTATTTATTTATTTATAAATTATTTTACCAGGAAGGATACATTGAGATTTCTCTCGTTTTCAAGTATGTCCTGGGTCCATAATACATTACATTGATACAATAGGGTACAATAAAATACAAAAACAATATCAATACATAATATATGCAACATTTAACATAGAATAGGTAGGAAATATATAATCAACCATGATTGATCAAGCTGCTTTCTTTTTGTATGGAGGCAGACTAAATAATGTGCTGGTACTGGATCGGAGGTTATGGGAGGTGGGAACAGCCGGGGAGAGCATACTGCTCAGGTAGGGTAGGAGCTTCCCAGAAAAGCTCTTAAACACAAGGCTGGAAAGATGGAGGGTGCGTCTGGATTCCAGTGACAGTCAGTTTAGTTATTTTTGCATGTCACAATGGTGGATCCTGTAGTTACATTGTGGCAGAATGAGTTATACAGTCTTAGTGATGTCGCGAACTGTTCGCCGGAGAACAGTTCCCGGCGATCTTAGCTTGTTCGCGTTCGCCGCGGTGGGCGAACATATGTGATGTTCGATCCTCCCCCTATTCGTCATCATTGAGGAAACTTTGACCCTGTATCTCACAGCCTGCAGACACATTTGAGCCAATCAGCAGCAGACACTCCGTCACAGACCCTCCCAGCTCCTGGGCAGCAGCCATTTTAGATTCATTATGATCCTTAGTGAGAGGAGGGTTAGTGCTGCTGCTCGTGATTTTATAGGGAAATAGTTAGCTAGGCTAGTGTATTTAGTGTCCACTACAGTCCTGAAGGACTCATCTAATCTCTGCTGTAAGGACAGCACCCCAAAAAGCCCTTTTTAGGGCTAGAACTTCAGCCCATAAAGCCCTTTTTAGGTCTAGAACTTCAGTGTTTTTTTTTTTTTTTTAATTTGTAATTTTATTTGCATTTGCCTGGCTGTCAGCCTGTGTGTGAGGCTCACAGCATATACTGTGATTAGTGCCACCACTGATATCTGCTTAACATTAGTGTAAATTTAAAAAAAAAAAAAACTTTTACATCATTTTGCTAGTGTAATCTAATTTCATTTTCTATCAGGCCTGTGTGTCAGGGTCACATCATATACTGTGATTAATTGCTCTGTGCCACCACTGATATCTGGTGTAACATTAGTGTAAAATTAAAAAACAAAAACTTTTACATCATTTTGCTAGTGTAATCTAATTTCATTTTCCATCAGGCCTGTGTGTCAGGCCCACATCATATACTGTGATTAATAGCTCTGTTTTTTACTACTTATATATGGTGTAACATTAGTGTAAATTTTTTTTTAAAAAAAACCTTTTAAATCAGTCCTCTTCTAGTGTTATTTAATTTTAGTTGCCAGGCCAGCCTGGCTGCCACTAGTGCCAGCCTGTGTGTCAGGCTGCCAGCATATACTGTGCCTACTTCCATCCTCAGTGCCACCACTCCTATCTGGTATAACATTAGTTTAAATTTTGTAAAAAAAATGTTTACATCCGTCTTCTAGTGTTATTTAATTTTAGTTGCCAGGCCAGCCTGCCACTAGTGCCAGCCTGTGTGTCAGGCTGCCAGCACATACTGTGCCTACTTCCATCCTCAGTGCCACCACTCCTATCTGTTGTAACATTAGTGTAACTTTTAAAAAAAAAAAAAACTTTAACATCAGTCTGCTAGTGTTATTTAATTGCAGTTGCCTGTCTGCCAGCGTGTGTGCCAGTTCCACTTTCCAACTAGTGCCACCAATCATATTTGTTATAACAGTAGTTTAAATATTTAAAATAAAAACTTTTTTGACTGTGAATCATCAGTCTGCTAGTGCAATTGAATTGCAGTTGCCTGTCTGCCAGCGTGTGTGCCAGGCCCACTTGCCAACTAGTGCCACCAATCATATTTGTTATAACAGTAGTGTAAATATTTAAAAAAAATATTTTTTGACTGTGAAACATCATTCTGCTAGTGTAATCTAATTGAAGTTGCCTGCCTGCCTGCCAGCGTGTGTGCCAGGCCCACTTGCCAACTAGTGCCACCAATCATATTTGTTATAACAGTATTGTAAATATTTAAAATAAAAACTTTTTTGACTGTGAATCATCAGTCTGCTAGTGCAATTGAATTGCAGTTGCCTGCCTGCCAGCGTGTGTGCCAGGCCCACTTGCCAACTAGTGCCACCAATCATATTTGTTATAACAGTAGTGTTAATATTTAAAAAAAAAACTTTTTTGACTGTGAAGCATCAGTCAGCTAGTGTAATATAATTGAAGTTGCCTCCCAGTGTGTGTGCTAGGCCCACTTCCCCAACTAGTGCCACCAATCATATTTGTTATAACAGTATTGTAAATATTTAAAATAAAAACTTTTTTGACTGTGAATCATCAGTCTGCTAGTGCAATTGAATTGCAGTTGCCTGCCTGCCAGCGTGTGTGCCAGGCCCACTTGCCAACTAGTGCTACCAATCATATTTGTTATAACAGTAGTGTTAATATTTAAAAAAAACAACTTTTTTGACTGTGAAAGATCAGTCAGCTAGTGTAATATAATTGAAGTTGCCTCCCAGTGTGTGTGCTAGGCCCACTTCCCCAACTAGTGCCACCAATCATATTTGTTATAACAGTATTGTAAATATTTAAAATAAAAACTTTTTTGACTGTGAATCATCAGTCTGCTAGTGCAATTGAATTGCAGTTTCCTGCCTGCCAGCGTGTGTGCCAGGCTCACTTGCCAACTAGGGCCACCAATCATATTTGTTATAACAGTATTGTAAATATTTAAAATAAAAACTTTTTTGACTGTGAATCATCAGTCTGCTAGTGCAATTGAATTGCAGTTGCCTGTCTGCCAGCGTGTGTGCCAGTTCCACTTTCCAACTAGTGCCACCAATCATATTTGTTATAACAGTAGTTTAAATATTTAAAATAAAAACTTTTTTGACTGTGAATCATCAGTCTGCTAGTGCAATTGAATTGCAGTTTCCTGCCTGCCAGCGTGTGTGCCAGGCTCACTTGCCAACTAGGGCCACCAATCATATTTGTTATAACAGTATTGTAAATATTTAAAATAAAAACTTTTTTGACTGTGAATCATCAGTCTGCTAGTGCAATTGAATTGCAGTTGCCTGTCTGCCAGCGTGTGTGCCAGGCCCACTTGCCAACTAGTGCCACCAATCATATTTGTTATAACAGTATTGTAAATATTTAAAAAAAAAAAACTTTTTTGACTGTGAAACATCAGTCAGCTAGTGTAATCTAATTGCAGTTGCCTTCCTCCCAGCGTGTGTGCCAGGCCCACTTGCCAACTAGTGCCACCAATCATATTTGTTATAACAGTAGTGTAAATATTTTAAAAAAAATATTTTTTGACTGTGAAACATCATTCTGCTAGTGTAATCTAATTGAAGTTGCCTGCCTGCCTGCCAGCGTGTGTGCCAGGCCCACTTGCCAACTAGTGCCACCAATCATATTTGTTATAACAGTATTGTAAATATTTAAAATAAAAACTTTTTTGACTGTGAATCATCAGTCTGCTAGTGCAATTGAATTGCAGTTGCCTGCCTGCCAGCGTGTGTGCCAGGCCCACTTGCCAACTAGTGCCACCAATCATATTTGTTATAACAGTAGTGTTAATATTTAAAAAAAAAAAACTTTTTTGACTGTGAAGCATCAGTCAGCTAGTGTAATATAATTGAAGTTGCCTCCCAGTGTGTGTGCTAGGCCCACTTCCCCAACTAGTGCCACCAATCATATTTGTTATAACAGTATTGTAAATATTTAAAAAAAAAACTTTTTTCACTGTGAAGCATCAGTCTGCTAGTGCAATTGAATTGCAGTTGCCTGCCTGCCAGCGTGTGTGCCAGACCCACTTGCCAACTAGTGCCACCACTCATATTTGTTATAACAGTATTGTAAATATTTAATAAAAAAACTTTTTTGACTGTGAAACATCAGTCTACTATAGTAATCTAATTGAAGTTGCCTGCCTGCCAGCGTGTGTGCCAGGCCCGCTTGCCAAGTTAGTGGCACCACTCATATTTGTTGTAACAGTACTTAAATATTTAAAAAATAAACATTTTTGACTTTGAAACATCAGTCTGCTTTTTTGTGTCAGGCTCACAGCGTATACTGTGCCCACTTGCCCAGTGCCACCACTCATAATTTGTTTAATAGTAGTGTAAGTGTACATTTTAAAAAAAATGACAGGCAGAGGCAGGCCACCCCGCAGGTGCTGTCGTGGTCGTGGTGCTGTGATTCCCTTAGACCCTACAACTATGCACAGTGTTCAGAGGCCAGGTGCCATGGACGCAAAAAGTTCTGAGGACCTAGTTGAATGGCTAACACAGGACACCCAATCTTCTACAGCTTCCGCTCCTAGTCCTAACCTTGATGCACCATCCACCTCCAGCTGTGCTTCGGGCACCTCTCAAGTGACCAGTGCCACTCGCCCGCCTGTCGCCACCACCAACACTAGCACCACAGCCGCTTCACTTGATCTGTCAGAGGAGTTATTGACACATCAGTTGGAAGAAATGAGTGATGCGCAACCATCATTGACAGAGGATGTAGATAACAGTGATATGTCTCAGTCTGGCAGCATTACAGACATGGACGTACGGTGTGATGATGATGATGTTGTACCCGCTGCTGCTTCCTTTGTTGATTTGTCAGATACAAGTGAAGCGGTTGATGATGATGTGTCCGTGAATGTCACGTGGGTGCCCGCTAGAAGAGGGGGAAAGTTCAGATGGGGAGACAGAGAGGAGGAGGAGGAGACGAGTTGGAAGCAGGGGGAGGTTGTCGCAAGGAGCTAGTGGCACAGTCAGACAGCATGCATCGGCACCCGGGGTCAGCCAGACAGCACACCAATCAACGCATGCTGTTGACACCACCAGAATGCCGTCATTGCAGAGCTCAGCAGTGTGGCATTTTTTTTGTGTGTCTGCCTCTGACAACAGCGATGTCATTTGCAACCTGTGCCAAAAGAAACTGAGTCGTGGGAAGTCCAACACCCACCTAGGTACAACTGCTCTGCAAAGGCACATGGTCTCACATCACAAACACCAATGGGAAGAACACATGAGTAGAAGCAGCACACAAACTCAAAGCCGCCCTCCTCCTCCTGGTCCAGCATCTTCAGTCACGTCAACCACTGTTGTCCTCCTTTCCCCCTCTCAACCATCCTCCACTCAGTCTCTCTTACGTAGCAGTTCCTGGTCATCTGCCCACAGTCAGGTGTCTGTCAAGGACATGTTTGAGTGTAAGAAGCCAATTTCCCAAAGTCACCCCTTTGCCCGGCGTCTGACAGCTGGCTTGTCTGAACACTTAGCCCGTCAGCTTTTACCATACAAGCTGGTGGAGTCTGAGGCTTTCAAAAAATTTGTATCTATTGGGACACGGCAGTGGAAGGTACCCAGCAGAAATTTCTTTTCACAAAAGCAATCCCAAACCTGTACTCGATTGTGCGAAAGGAAGTAATGGCATGTCTGGCACACAGCGTTGGGGCAAGGGTCCATATGACCACTGATAGCTGGTCTGCAAAGCATGGTCAGGGCAGGTATATCACCTACACTGCGCATTGGGTAAACCTGCTGATGGCTGACAAGCATGGAATGCGTGGCTCTGCAGAGGAGTTGGTGACACCGCCATGACTTGAAGGCAGGCCTGCTACTACCTCCTCTACTCCTCCTACTCCATCCTCTTCCATAACCTCTTCCTCGGCTGAGTCCTCTTCTGCTGCTGCGTCTTGCTCCACATCAATGGCAGCTCCCCAGGTACTATTCAACATCCCGGATACGGCAGTGTCACGCCGTCTTGGGGTTGACTTGCCTGAAAGCCGAGAGTCACACCGCACCAGCACTCCTGTCCGCCCTGAATGCACAGGTGGATCAGTGGCTGACTCCGCACCAACTGGAGATTGGCAAGGTTGTTTCTGACAATAGAAGTAATTTGGTTGAATTGAAATTGGGCAAGTTGACACATGTGTCGTGCACGGCACATGTGTGTAATCTGATTGTACAACGCTTTGTGCATAAGTACCCAGGCTTACAGGATGTCCTGAAGCAGGCCAGGAAGGTGTGTGGCCATTTCAGGCGTTCCTACACGGCCATGGCGAACTTGTCCGATATCCAGCCTCGAAACAACCTGCCAGTGAGGCGCTTGATTTGCGACAGCCCGACACATTGAAATTCAACACTCCTAATGTTTGACCGCCTGCTCCAACAAGAAAAAGCTGTTAATGAGTATTTGTATGACCGGGGTGCTAGGACAGCCTCTGGGGAGCTGGGGATTTTTTTTCTCCAAATTACTGGATGCTCATGCGCAATGCCTGTAGGCTCATGCGTCCTTTTGAGGAGGTGACAAACCTTGTCAGTCGCACTGAAGGCACCATCAGTGACATCATACCATTTGTTTCTTCCTGGAGCATGCCCTGCGAAAAATGCTGGATCAAGCCGTAGATGAGCGTGAAGAGGAAGAGTTGTGGTCTCCATCACCACCAGAAACAGCCTTATCAGCATCGCTTGCTGGACCTGCGGCAACGCAGGAAGAGGATTGTGAGGAAGAGGAGTCAGAGGAGGCATGTGGCTTTGAGGAGGAGGAGGAGGAGGAAGACCAAGCACAACGGGCATCCCAGGGTGCTTGTTGTTGTCACCTATCTGGTACCCGTGGTGTTGTACGTGGCTGGGGGGAAGAAGATACCTTCAGTGACATCAGTGAGGACAAGGAATGGGACATGATTAGCTCTGCATCCAACCTTGTGCAAATGGGGTCTTTAATGCTGTCGTGCCTGTTGAGTAACCCTCGTACAAAAAAGCTGAAGGAGAACGACCTGTACTGGGTGTCCATGCTACTAGACCCCCGGTATAAGCATAAAGTGACTGAAATGTTACCAAATTCCCGCAAGTCGGAAAGGATGGAGCAGTTCCAAAATAAATTAAAAAGTATGCTTTACACAGCGTATAAGGGTGATGTCACAGCACAACGGGAATCTAACAGGGGAAGAGATGAAAGTAATCCTCCTCCCACGGCGGCAAGGACAGGACGCTTTCCAGACCTGAGCTATCCGAATTTGCAATCGAACTTCTGGCCTGCCCCGCTTCAAGTGTCCTGTCAGAAAGGACCTTCAGTGCAGCAGGAGGTTTTCTCACTGAGAAGAGAAGTCGCCTAGGTCAAAAAAGTCTTGATTATCTCACCTTTATTAAAATGAATGAGGGATGGATCCCGAAGGGACTGACATTGGGCGATACATTAGAGTTAAAAAGGCCTGATGAGATGAGCTGCCTTGGGCTACAAATGGTACACACTCTGCTGTATTTTATCTTCGAATGGCGGATGTCTTGTGTGACTTACCCGCCAACAACTAGGGTTCAAGCCGCAATGTTTTATGGCACTTTCTAACTGTCAAACATCAATTTTTCTGGCCGCTGCTACAGCAGCGGCTGCAACAATACCTAATTTTTCAGGCAGTTTTACATGCCTAATTTTTCTGGCCTCTGGTGCTGCACTGTGGCTACAAAACCCAAACCAAGAAAAGGCACATAACAGTGATTAAACTGTTAAGAATAGTACTACTTAACACACCACTCATATCTGATGGCACAGTAGATTGCACGCGCAGTGCCCCAAATTTGAAGTAGGAGGACCGACCAAGCATCTTTTTCCATCTCCCGGTTCCTAAAAATTATCTCCGGGTTAGGGGGAGTAAAAGGGATTAAAGTGCTAAGAATAGTACTACTTAACACAACCTTACCATGGGTGTCAGACCGCATGTCTTATTGTTATATTTTGTAAGGGTCATTATATATCATGCAGGCCATATAGAACAACTACCCCGATAGGGGGAGTAAAAGGGATTAAACTGCTAAGAACAGAACTACTTAACACAACCTAGTTACCATGGGTCCCAGACCGCATGTTTTATATGTTATACTTTGTTAGGGTAATCATGCAGGCCATATAGACCTTCCCCGATAGGGGGAGTAACAGGGATTAAAGTGCTAAGAACAGTACTACTTAACACAACCTAGTTACCATGGGTCCCAGACCGCATGTTTTATTGTTATACTTTGTTAGGGTAATCATGCAGGCCACATAGACCTCCCCCGATAGGGGGAGTAACAGGGATTAAACTGCTAAGAACAGTACTACTTAACACAACCTAATTACCATGGGCCCCAGACCGCATGTCTTGTTGTTATACTTTGCCAGGGTAATCATGCAGGCCATATAGACCTCCCCTTATAGGGGGAGTAACAGGGATTAAAGTGCTAAGAATAGTACTACTTAACACACCACGGGTCCCAGACCACATGTCTTATTGTTATACTTTGTCAGGGAAATTATATATCTATCAAATCTATCTATTTATCTATCGAATCTATCTAACTATCAATCGTATCTATCAAATATATATTGCATCTATTGATCTATGTAATTCGTATCTATCAAATGTATATTGCATCTTTTGATCTATGTAATTCGTATCTATCAAATGTATATTGCATCTATTGATCTATGTAATTTGTATCTATCAAATGTATATTGCATCTATTGATCTATGTAATTTGTATCTATGATATGTATATTGCATCTATTGATCTATGTAATTTGTATCTATCATATGTATATTGCATCTATTGATCTATGTTATCTATGTATCTATCTATCTCGTGGTTGTGCAAATGGACTGTTTGCGGTTGTTTGCGGTGCGTTACACAGGGAGTTTGGTCTGTCACTGTGAAGCGGGCATAACCCTTACACTACCTGATCGATACAACATCATACCTGATGTTTTAAAGCACGTTATTCCAAACAATTTAGGAATGTTAGGTGATTTAGGCCCTTTATGGGTTAAAACCAGACTCTGCATCAACTATGTAATTTTCCATGGGAGTTTTGCCATGGATCCCCCTCCGGCATGCCACGGTCCAGGTGTTAGTCCCCTTGAAACAACTTTTCCATCACTATTGTGGCCAGAAAGAGTCCTTGTGGGTTTTAAAGTTCGCCTGCCTATTGAAGTCAATGGCGGTTCGCCGGTTCGCGAACAGTAGCGGATGTTCGAGTCCGTCGTTCGCGAACCGAAATTTTAAGGTTTGCGACATCACTATACAGTCTATTAAGTTTATTAAGGTGAGTTTGTGGTGCAGGTGCATATATTACATCTCCATAATCCATGATTGGCATCAGCATTTGCTGTACAATCTTTTCTTTTACTGGAGGGCTGAGGCAGGATTTGTTTCTGTACAGGGCAACTAGTTTTAGATAGAGTTTAGATGCAAGTTTTTCCGTGTGAAGGTCAAAAGATAGATTGGGGGCCAACAACATACCCAGGTATTTGAAAGTGTGGACTGCAGTCAGTGTGCAATTTGATTTTGTTTTTATGCGTAGATGGGAATTTTGTAGTTTGTGTAATTTAGGTACTGTTCCAAAGATCATTGTGACAGGTTTTTTTTGTCAGTGTTTACGAAGAGTTTGTTTTCTGAGATCCACTTTTCTGTCTCTGGGAACTGGTCTTGGAGCACTGCCTCAAGCTGCGGCAGATCGGATTTGTTTGCACAGATTACCGTGTCATCTGCGTACATGTGTTCAGTTGAGGATTTGCAGACATTTGGCAGATCATTTACAAATAATGTGAATAGTAGGGGGCCGAGAATGGAACCTTGTGGAACACCACACGTAACTGGAAGAGGGAGGGAGTCGCTGTCAGAAATGGAGACATACTGCGATCGATCTGATACACATGATCGAAACCAGGTTAGTGGATGATCACCAATACTTGAGTTTTTTAGTTTGAGCAGTAGTATGTTGTAGTCTACTGTGTCAAAGGCCTTTGCAAAATCAAGGAAAATAGCTCCAGTTAGGTCTCCTTGTTCCATGCCAGCTTGGATGTTGTTGCAAACTTTTAGGAGGGCAGTTGTAGTGGAGTGATTCGGGCGAAAACCCGATTGAACAGGGGTCATATAGTTAGATTGTAGGTAATACTCACATAGTTGCGTATGGACACATTTTTCTAAGATTTTTGACAATACTGGGAGCATTGATATTGGGCGATAGTTATTAACCAGGGTTAACTCACCACTTTTATGGATAGGCACTACTCTTGCAGTCTTCCAAAGTTTGGGAATGTATCCAGACACCAATGATTCGTTAATTAGGGTTTTATAAAGCCTGGGTACATTTACACACAGATGTGCACTTATTAAATCACACTATAAAGCCTGGGTACATTTACACACAGATGTGCACTTATTAAATCACACTATAAAGCCTGGGTACATTTACACACAGATGTGCACTTATTAAATCACACTATAAAGCCTGGGTACATTTACACACAGATGTGCACTTATTGAGTCACACTATAAATCCTGGGTACATTTACACACAGATGTGCACTTATGAAATCACACTATAAACGCTGGATACATTTACACACAGATGTGCACTTATTAAATCACACTATAAAGCCTGGGTACATTTACACACAGATGTACTTATTAAATCACATGCACTTATTAAATCACACTATAAAGACTGGGTACATTTAGACACAGATGTACTTATTAAATCACATGTACTTATTAAATCACACTATAAAGCCTGGGTACATTTACACACAGATGTACTTATTAATTCACACTATAAAGCCTTGATACATTTACACACAGATGTACTTATTAAATCACACTATAAAGCCTGGATACATTTACACACAGATGTACTTATTAAATCACACTATAAAGCCTGGGTACATTTACACACAGATGTACTTATTAAATCACACTATAAAGCCTGGGTACATTTACACACAGATGTACTTATTAAATCACACTATAAAGCCTGGATACATTTACACACAAATGTACTTATTAAATCACACTATAATGGTCATATTAAATCACACTATAAATGCCTGGGTACATTTACACATTTACTTATTAAATCACACTATAAAGCCTGGGTACATTTACACACAGATGTACTTATTAAATCACACTATAAAGCCTTGGTACATTTACACACAGATGTACTTATTAAATCACACTATAAAGCCTGGATACATTTACACACAGATGTACTTATTAAATCACACTATAAAGCCTGGGTACATTTACACACAGATGTACTTATTAAATCACACTATAAAGCCTGGGTACATTTACACACAGATGTGCACTTATTGAGTCACACTATAAATCCTGGGTACATTTACACACAGATGTGCACTTATGAAATCACACTATAAACGCTGGATACATTTACACACAGATGTGCACTTATTAAATCACACTATAAAGCCTGGGTACATTTACACACAGATGTACTTATTAAATCACATGCACTTATTAAATCACACTATAAAGACTGGGTACATTTAGACACAGATGTACTTATTAAATCACATGTACTTATTAAATCACACTATAAAGCCTGGGTACATTTACACACAGATATGTACTTATTAAATCACACTATAAAGCCTGGATACATTTACACACAGATGTACTTGTTAAATCACACTATAAAGCCTGGGTACATTTACACACAGATGTACTTATTAAATCACACTATAAAGCCTGGGTACATTTACACACAGATGTACTTATTAAATCACACTATAAAGCCTGGGTACATTTACATTCAGATGTACTTATTAAATCACACTATAAAGCCTGGGTACATTTACACACAGATATGTACTTATTAAATCACACTATAAAGCCTGGTTACATTTACACACAGATGTACTTATTAAATCACACTATAAAGCCTGGGTACATTTACACACATATATATTTATTAAATCACACTATAAAGCCTGGGTACATTTACACACAGATATGTACTTATTACAGCACACTATAAAGCCTGGATACATTTACACACAGATGTACTTATTAATTCACACTATAAAGCCTGGATACATTTACACACAGATGTACTTATTAAATCACACTATAAAGCCTGGATACATTTACACATAGATGTACTTATTAAATCACACTATAAAGCCTGGATACATTTACACACAGATGTACTTATTAAATCACACTATAAAGCCTGGGTACATTTACACACAGATGGTCATATTAAATCACACTATAAAGCCTGGGTACATTTACACACAGATGGTCATATTAAATCACACTATAAAGCCTGGGTACATATACACACATATATGTACTTATTAAATCACACTATAAAGCCTGAGTACATTTACACACATATATGTAACTGGAAGAGGGAGGGAGTCGCTGTCAGAAATGGAGACATACTGCGATCGATCTGATACACATGATCGAAACCAGGTTAGTGGATGATCACCAATACTTGAGTTTTTTAGTTTGAGCAGTAGTATGTTGTAGTCTACTGTGTCAAAGGCCTTTGCAAAATCAAGGAAAATAGCTCCAGTTAGGTCTCCTTGTTCCATGCCAGCTTGGATGTTGTTGCAAACTTTTAGGAGGGCAGTTGTAGTGGAGTGATTCGGCCGAAAACCCGATTGAACAGGGGTCATATAGTTAGATTGTAGGTAATACTCACATAGTTGCGTATGGACACATTTTTCTAAGATTTTTGACAATACTGGGAGCAATGATATTGGGCGATAGTTATTAACCAGGGTTAACTCACCACTTTTATGGATAGGCACTACTCTTGCAGTCTTCCAAAGTTTGGGAATGTATCCAGACACCAATGATTTGTTAATTAGGGTTTTATAAAGCCTGGGTACATTTACACACAGATGTGCACTTATTAAATCACACTATAAAGCCTGGGTACATTTACACACAGATGTGCACTTATTAAATCACACTATAAAGCCTGGGTACATTTACACACAGATGTGCACTTATTAAATCACACTATAAAGCCTGGGTACATTTACACACAGATGTGCACTTATTGAGTCACACTATAAATCCTGGGTACATTTACACACAGATGTGCACTTATGAAATCACACTATAAACGCTGGATACATTTACACACAGATGTGCACTTATTAAATCACACTATAAAGCCTGGGTACATTTACACACAGATGTACTTATTAAATCACATGCACTTATTAAATCACACTATAAAGACTGGGTACATTTAGACACAGATGTACTTATTAAATCACATGTACTTATTAAATCACACTATAAAGCCTGGGTACATTTACACACAGATGTACTTATTAATTCACACTATAAAGCCTGGATACATTTACACACAGATGTACTTATTAAATCACACTATAAAGCCTGGATACATTTACACACAGATGTACTTATTAAATCACACTATAAAGCCTGGGTACATTTACACACAGATGTACTTATTAAATCACACTATAAAGCCTGGGTACATTTACACACAGATGTACTTATTAAATCACACTATAAAGCCTGGGTACATTTACACACAGATGTACTTATTAAATCACACTATAAAGCCTGGATACATTTACACACAAATGTACTTATTAAATCACACTATAAAGCCTGGGTACATTTACACACAGATGTACTTATTAAATCACACTATAAAGCCTGGGTACATTTACACACAGATGTACTTATTAAATCACACTATAAAGCCTGGGTACATTTACACACAGATGTACTTATTAAATCACACTATAAAGCCTGGGTACATTTACACACAGATGTACTTATTAAATCACACTATAAAGCCTGGGTACATTTACAAACAGATGTACTTATTAAATCACACTATAAAGCCTTGGTACATTTACACACAGATGTACTTATTAAATCACACTATAAAGCCTGGGTACATTTACACACAGATGGTCATATTAAATCACACTAAAGCCTGGGTACATTTACACACAGATGGTCATATTAAATCACACTATAAAGCCTGGGTACATTTACACACAGATGTACTTATTAAATCACACTATAAAGCCTGGGTACATTTACACACAGATGTGCACTTATTGAGTCACACTATAAATCCTGGGTACATTTACACACAGATGTGCACTTATGAAATCACACTATAAACGCTGGATACATTTACACACAGATGTGCACTTATTAAATCACACTATAAAGCCTGGGTACATTTACACACAGATGTACTTATTAAATCACATGCACTTATTAAATCACACTATAAAGACTGGGTACATTTAGACACAGATGTACTTATTAAATCACATGTACTTATTAAATCACACTATAAAGCCTGGGTACATTTACACACAGATGTACTTATTAAATCACACTATAAAGCCTGGATACATTTACACATAGATGTACTTATTAAATCACACTATAAAGCCTGGATACATTTACACACAGATGTACTTATTAAATCACACTATAAAGCCTGGGTGCATTTACACACAGATGGTCATATTAAATCACACTATAAAGCCTGGGTACATTTACACACAGATGGTCATATTAAATCACACTATAAAGCCTGGGTACATATACACACATATATGTACTTATTAAATCACACTATAAAGCCTGAGTACATTTACACACATATATGTACTTATTAAATCACACTATAAAGCCTGAGTACATTTACACACATATATGTACTTATTAAATCACACTATAAAGCCTGGGTACATTTACACACAGATGTACTTATTAAATCACACTATAAAGCCTGGGTACATTTACACACAGATATGTACTTATTAACCCCTTAATGACTGGACCATTTTCTTTCATGTAATTAGCAAGAGTCCATGAGCTAGTGACGTATGGGATATACATTCCTACCAGGAGGGGCAAAGTTTCCCAAACCTCAAAATGCCTATAAATACACCCCTCACCACACCCACAAATCAGTTTTACAAACTTTGCCTCCTGTGGAGGTGGTGAAGTAAGTTTGTGCTAGATTCTACGTTGATATGCGCTCCGCAGCAGGTTGGAGCCCGGTTTTCCTCTCAGCGTGCAGTGAATGTCAGAGGGATGTGAAGAGAGTATTGCCTATTTGAATTCAATGATCTCCTTCTACAGGGTCTATTTCATAGGTTCTCTGTTATCGGTCGTAGAGATTCATCTCTTACCTCCCCTTTTCAGATCGACGATATACTCTTATATACCATTACCTCTACTGATTCTCGTTTCAGTACTGGTTTGGCTTTCTACTACATGTAGATGAGTGTCCTGGGGTAAGTAAGTCTTATTTTTGTGACACTCTAAGCTATGGTTGGGCACTTTTATATAAAGTTCTAAATATTTGTGTTTAAACATTTATTTGCCTTGATTCAGGATGTTCAATATTCCTTATTTCAGACAGTCAGTTTCATTATTTGGGATAATGCATTTGAATAATCAATTTCTTTCTTACCTTAAAATTTGACTTTTTTCCCTGTGGGCTGTTAGGCTCGCGGGGGCTGAAAATGCTTCATTTTATTGCGTCATTCTTGGCGCGGACTTTTTTGGCGCAAAAAATTATTTGTTATTTCCGGCGTCGTTCTTGTCGCCGGAAGTTGCGTCATTTTGGAGGGCTGAGGCAGGATTTGTTTCTGTACAGGGCAACTAGTTTTAGATAGAGTTTAGATGCAAGTTTTTCCGTGTGAAGGTCAAAAGATAGATTGGGGGCCAACAACATACCCAGGTATTTGAAAGTGTGGACTGCAGTCAGTGTGCAATTTGATTTTGTTTTTATGCGTAGATGGGAATTTTGTAGTTTGTGTAATTTAGGTACTGTTCCAAAGATCATTGTGACAGGTTTTTTTTGTCAGTGTTTACGAAGAGTTTGTTTTCTGAGATCCACTTTTCTGTCTCTGGGAACTGGTCTTGGAGCACTGCCTCAAGCTGCGGCAGATCGGATTTGTTTGCACAGATTACCGTGTCATCTGCGTACATGTGTTCAGTTGAGGATTTGCAGACATTTGGCAGATCATTTACAAATAATGTGAATAGTAGGGGACCGAGAATGGAACCTTGTGGAACACCACACGTAACTGGAAGAGGGAGGGAGTCGCTGTCAGAAATGGAGACATACTGCGATCGATCTGATACACATGATCGAAACCAGGTTAGTGGATGATCACCAATACTTGAGTTTTTTAGTTTGAGCAGTAGTATGTTGTAGTCTACTGTGTCAAAGGCCTTTGCAAAATCAAGGAAAATAGCTCCAGTTAGGTCTCCTTGTTCCATGCCAGCTTGGATGTTGTTGCAAACTTTTAGGAGGGCAGTTGTAGTGGAGTGATTCGGGCGAAAACCCGATTGAACAGGGGTCATATAGTTAGATTGTAGGTAATACTCACATAGTTGCGTATGGACACATTTTTCTAAGATTTTTGACAATACTGGGAGCAATGATATTGGGCGATAGTTATTAACCAGGGTTAACTCACCACTTTTATGGATAGGCACTACTCTTGCAGTCTTCCAAAGTTTGGGAATGTATCCAGACACCAATGATTTGTTAATTAGGGTTTTATAAAGCCTGGGTACATTTACACACAGATGTGCACTTATTAAATCACACTATAAAGCCTGGGTACATTTACACACAGATGTGCACTTATTAAATCACACTATAAAGCCTGGGTACATTTACACACAGATGTGCACTTATTGAGTCACACTATAAATCCTGGGTACATTTACACACAGATGTGCACTTATGAAATCACACTATAAACACTGGATACATTTACACACAGATGTGCACTTATTGAGTCACACTATAAATCCTGGGTACATTTACACACAGATGTGCACTTATGAAATCACACTATAAACACTGGATACATTTACACACAGATGTGCACTTATTAAATCACACTATAAAGCCTGGGTACATTTACACACAGATGTACTTATTAAATCACATGCACTTATTAAATCACACTATAAAGACTGGGTACATTTAGACACAGATGTACTTATTAAATCACATGTACTTATTAAATCACACTATAAAGCCTGGGTACATTTACACACAGATGTACTTATTAAATCACACTATAAAGCCTGGATACATTTACACACAGATGTACTTATTAAATCACACTATAAAGCCTGGATACATTTACACATAGATGTACTTATTAAATCACACTATAAAGCCTGGATACATTTACACACAGATGTACTTATTAAATCACACTATAAAGCCTGGGTACATTTACACACAGATGGTCATATTAAATCACACTATAAAGCCTGGGTACATTTACACACAGATGGTCATATTAAATCACACTATAAAGCCTGGGTACATATACACACATATATGTACTTATTAAATCACACTATAAAGCCTGAGTACATTTACACACATATATGTACTTATTAAATCACACTATAAAGCCTGAGTACATTTACACACATATATGTACTTATTAAATCACACTATAAAGCCTGGGTACATTTACACACAGATATGTACTTATTAACCCCTTAATGACTGGACCATTTTCTTTCATGTAATTAGCAAGAGTCCATGAGCTAGTGACGTATGGGATATACATTCCTACCAGGAGGGGCAAAGTTTCCCAAACCTCAAAATGCCTATAAATACACCCCTCACCACACCCACAAATCAGTTTTACAAACTTTGCCTCCTGTGGAGGTGGTGAAGTAAGTTTGTGCTAGATTCTACGTTGATATGCGCTCCGCAGCAGGTTGGAGCCCGGTTTTCCTCTCAGCGTGCAGTGAATGTCAGAGGGATGTGAAGAGAGTATTGCCTATTTGAATTCAATGATCTCCTTCTACAGGGTCTATTTCATAGGTTCTCTGTTATCGGTCGTAGAGATTCATCTCTTACCTCCCCTTTTCAGATCGACGATATACTCTTATATACCATTACCTCTACTGATTCTCGTTTCAGTACTGGTTTGGCTTTCTACTACATGTAGATGAGTGTCCTGGGGTAAGTAAGTCTTATTTTTGTGACACTCTAAGCTATGGTTGGGCACTTTTATATAAAGTTCTAAATATTTGTGTTTAAACATTTATTTGCCTTGATTCAGGATGTTCAATATTCCTTATTTCAGACAGTCAGTTTCATTATTTGGGATAATGCATTTGAATAATCAATTTCTTTCTTACCTTAAAATTTGACTTTTTTCCCTGTGGGCTGTTAGGCTCGCGGGGGCTGAAAATGCTTCATTTTATTGCGTCATTCTTGGCGCGGACTTTTTTGGCGCAAAAAATTATTTGTTATTTCCGGCGTCGTTCTTGTCGCCGGAAGTTGCGTCATTTTGGAGGGCTGAGGCAGGATTTGTTTCTGTACAGGGCAACTAGTTTTAGATAGAGTTTAGATGCAAGTTTTTCCGTGTGAAGGTCAAAAGATAGATTGGGGGCCAACAACATACCCAGGTATTTGAAAGTGTGGACTGCAGTCAGTGTGCAATTTGATTTTGTTTTTATGCGTAGATGGGAATTTTGTAGTTTGTGTAATTTAGGTACTGTTCCAAAGATCATTGTGACAGGTTTTTTTTGTCAGTGTTTACGAAGAGTTTGTTTTCTGAGATCCACTTTTCTGTCTCTGGGAACTGGTCTTGGAGCACTGCCTCAAGCTGCGGCAGATCGGATTTGTTTGCACAGATTACCGTGTCATCTGCGTACATGTGTTCAGTTGAGGATTTGCAGACATTTGGCAGATCATTTACAAATAATGTGAATAGTAGGGGACCGAGAATGGAACCTTGTGGAACACCACACGTAACTGGAAGAGGGAGGGAGTCGCTGTCAGAAATGGAGACATACTGCGATCGATCTGATACACATGATCGAAACCAGGTTAGTGGATGATCACCAATACTTGAGTTTTTTAGTTTGAGCAGTAGTATGTTGTAGTCTACTGTGTCAAAGGCCTTTGCAAAATCAAGGAAAATAGCTCCAGTTAGGTCTCCTTGTTCCATGCCAGCTTGGATGTTGTTGCAAACTTTTAGGAGGGCAGTTGTAGTGGAGTGATTCGGGCGAAAACCCGATTGAACAGGGGTCATATAGTTAGATTGTAGGTAATACTCACATAGTTGCGTATGGACACATTTTTCTAAGATTTTTGACAATACTGGGAGCAATTATATTGGGCGATAGTTATTAACCAGGGTTAACTCACCACTTTTATGGATAGGCACTACTCTTGCAGTCTTCCAAAGTTTGGGAATGTATCCAGACACCAATGATTCGTTAATTAGGGTTTTATAAAGCCTGGGTACATTTACACACAGATGTGCACTTATTAAATCACACTATAAAGCCTGGGTACATTTACACACAGATGTGCACTTATTAAATCACACTATAAAGCCTGGGTACATTTACACACAGATGTGCACTTATTGAGTCACACTATAAATCCTGGGTACATTTACACACAGATGTGCACTTATGAAATCACACTATAAACACTGGATACATTTACACACAGATGTGCACTTATTGAGTCACACTATAAATCCTGGGTACATTTACACACAGATGTGCACTTATGAAATCACACTATAAACACTGGATACATTTACACACAGATGTGCACTTATTAAATCACACTATAAAGCCTGGGTACATTTACACACAGATGTACTTATTAAATCACATGCACTTATTAAATCACACTATAAAGACTGGGTACATTTAGACACAGATGTACTTATTAAATCACATGTACTTATTAAATCACACTATAAAGCCTGGGTACATTTACACACAGATGTACTTATTAATTCACACTATAAAGCCTGGATACATTTACACACAGATGTACTTATTAAATCACACTATAAAGCCTGGATACATTTACACATAGATGTACTTATTAAATCACACTATAAAGCCTGGATACATTTACACACAGATGTACTTATTAAATCACACTATAAAGCCTGGGTACATTTACACACAGATGGTCATATTAAATCACACTATAAAGCCTGGGTACATTTACACACAGATGGTCATATTAAATCACACTATAAAGCCTGGGTACATATACACACATATATGTACTTATTAAATCACACTATAAAGCCTGAGTACATTTACACACATATATGTACTTATTAAATCACACTATAAAGCCTGAGTACATTTACACACATATATGTACTTATTAAATCACACTATAAAGCCTGGGTACATTTACACACAGATATGTACTTATTAACCCCTTAATGACTGGACCATTTTCTTTCATGTAATTAGCAAGAGTCCATGAGCTAGTGACGTATGGGATATACATTCCTACCAGGAGGGGCAAAGTTTCCCAAACCTCAAAATGCCTATAAATACACCCCTCACCACACCCACAAATCAGTTTTACAAACTTTGCCTCCTGTGGAGGTGGTGAAGTAAGTTTGTGCTAGATTCTACGTTGATATGCGCTCCGCAGCAGGTTGGAGCCTGGTTTTCCTCTCAGCGTGCAGTGAATGTCAGAGGGATGTGAAGAGAGTATTGCCTATTTGAATTCAATGATCTCCTTCTACGGGGTCTATTTCATAGGTTCTCTGTTATCGGTCGTAGAGATTCATCTCTTACCTCCCCTTTTCAGATCGACGATATACTCTTATATACCATTACCTCTACTGATTCTCGTTTCAGTACTGGTTTGGCTTTCTACTACATGTAGATGAGTGTCCTGGGGTAAGTAAGTCTTATTTTTGTGACACTCTAAGCTATGGTTGGGCACTTTTATATAAAGTTCTAAATATTTGTGTTTAAACATTTATTTGCCTTGATTCAGGATGGTCAATATTCCTTATTTCAGACAGTCAGTTTCATTATTTGGGATAATGCATTTGAATAATCAATTTCTTTCTTACCTTAAAATTTGACTTTTTTCCCTGTGGGCTGTTAGGCTCGCGGGGGCTGAAAATGCTTCATTTTATTGCGTCATTCTTGGCGCGGACTTTTTTGGCGCAAAAAATTATTTGTTATTTCCGGCGTCGTTCTTGTCGCCGGAAGTTGCGTCATTTTTGCCGTTTTTGCGCCAAAAGTGTCGGCGTTACCGGATGTGGCGTCATTTTTGGCGCTAAAAGCATTTAGGCGCCAAATAATGTGGGCGTCTTTTTTGGCGCTAAAAAATATGGGCGTCATTATTGTCTCCACATTTAAGTCTCATTGTTTATTTGCTTCTGGTTGCTAGAAGCTTGTTCACTGGCATTTTTTCCCATTCCTGAAACTGTCATTTAAGGAATTTCATCAATTTTGCTTTATATGTTGTTTTTTCCATTACATATTGCAAGATGTCTCAGATTGACCCTGAATCAGAAGATACTTCTGGAAAATCGCTGCCTGATGTTGGATCTACCAAAGTTAAGTGTATTTGCTGTAAACTTGTGGTATCTGTTCCTCCAGCTGTTGTTTGTAATGAATGTCATGACAAACTTGTTAATGCAGATAATATTTCCTTTAGTAATGTTACATTACCTGTTGCTGTTCCATCAACATCTAATACTCAGAGTGTTCCTGTTAACATAAGAGATTTTGTTTCTAAACCCATTAAGAAGGCTATGTCTGTTATTCCTCCTTCTAGTAAACGTAAAAGGTCTTTTAAAACTTCTCATTTTTCAGATGAATTTTTAAATGAACATCATCATTCTGATTCTGATAATGTTTCATCTGGTTCAGAGGATTCAGTTTCAGAGGTTGATGCTGATAAATCTTCATATTTATTCAAAATGGAATTTATTCGTTCTTTACTTAAAGAAGTCTTAATTGCATTAGAGATAGAGGAATCTGGTCCTTTTGATACTAAATCTAAACGTTTAAATAAGGTTTTTAAATCTCCTGTAGTTATTCCAGAAGTTTTTCCTGTCCCTGATGCTATTTCTGAAGTAATTTCCAGGGAGTGGAATAATTTGGGTAATTCATTCACTCCTTCTAAAAGTTTTAAGCAATTATATCCTGTGCCATCTGACAGATTAGAGTTTTGGGACAAAATCCATAAGGTTGATGGGGCTATCTCTACTCTTGCTAAACGTACTACTATTCCTACGGCAGATAGTACTTCCTTTAAGGATCCTTTAGATAGGAAAATTGAATCCTTTCTAAGAAAAGCTTACTTATGTTCAGGTAATCTTCTTAGACCTGCTATATCTTTAGCGGATGTTGCTGCAGCTTCAACTTTTTGGTTGGAAGCTTTAGCGCAACAAGTATCAGATCATAATTCTCATAGCATTGTTAATCTTCTTCAACATGCTAATAATTTTATTTGTGATGCCATCTTTGATATCATTAGAGTTGATGTCAGGTATATCTATCTCTCTAGCTATTTTAGCTAGAAGAGCTTTATGGCTTAAAACTTGGAATGCTGATATGTCTTCTAAGTCAACTTTGCTTTCCCTTTCTTTCCAGGGTAATAAATTATTTGGTTCACAGTATTTCAACTGTTACTGGGGGGAAAGGAACTTTTTTACCACAGGATAAAAAATCTAAAGGTAAATTTAGGTCTACTAATCGTTTTCGTTCCTTTCGTCACAATAAGGAACAAAAGCCTGATCCTTCCCCTACAGGAGCAGTATCAGTTTGGAAACCATCTCCAGTCTGGAATAAATCCAAGCCTTTTAGAAAGCCAAAGCCAGCTCCCAAGTCAACATGAAGGTGCGGCCCTCATTCCAGCTCAGCTGGTAGGGGGCAGATTACGATTTTTCAAAGAAATTTGGATCAATTCGATTCACAATCTTTGGATTCAGAACATTGTTTCACAAGGGTACAGAATAGGCTTCAAGATAAGGCCTCCTGCAAGAAGATTTTTTCTTTCCTGTGTCCCAGTAAATCCAGTGAAGGCTCAAGCATTTCTGAAATGTGTTTCAGATCTAGAGTTGGCTGGAGTAATTATGCCAGTTCCAGTTCTGGAACAGGGGCTGGGGTTTTACTCAAATCTTTTCATTGTACCAAAGAAGGAGAATTCCTTCAGACCAGTTCTGGATTTAAAAATATTGAATCATTATGTAAGGATACCAACATTCAAGATGGTAACTATAAGGACTATTCTGCCTTTTGTTCAGCAAGGGCATTATATGTCCACAATAGATTTACAGGATGCATATCTGCATATTCCGATTCATCCAGATCACTATCAGTTTCTGAGATTCTCTTTCCTAGACAAGCATTACCAGTTTGTGGCTCTGCCGTTTGGCCTAGCAACAGCTCCAAGGATTTTTACAAAGGTTCTCGGTGCCCTTCTCTCTGTAATCAGAGAACAGGGTATTGTGGTATTTCCTTATTTGGACGATATCTTGGTACTTGCTCAGTCTTCACATTTAGCAGAATCTCATACGAATCGACTTGTATTGTTTCTTCGAGAACATGGTTGGAGGATCAATTTACCAAAAAGTTCATTGATTCCTCAGACAAGGGTAACCTTTTTAGGTTTCCAGATAGATTCAGTGTCCATGACTCTGTCTCTGACAGACAAGAGACGTCTAAAATTGGTTTCAGCTTGTCGAAACCTTCAGTCTCAATCATTCCCTTCGGTAGCCTTATGCATGGAAATTCTAGGTCTTATGACTGCTGCATCGGACGCGATCCCCTTTGCTCGTTTTCACATGCGACCTCTTCAGCTCTGTATGCTGAACCAGTGGTGCAGGGATTATACAAAGATATCTCAATTAATATCTTTAAAACCGATTGTTCGACAATCTCTGACGTGGTGGACAGACCACCATTCCCTTCGGTAGCCTTATGCATGGAAATTCTAGGTCTTATGACTGCTGCATCGGACGCGATCCCCTTTGCTCGTTTTCACATGCGACCTCTTCAGCTCTGTATGCTGAACCAGTGGTGCAGGGATTATACAAAGATATCTCAATTAATATCTTTAAAATCGATTGTTCGACAATCTCTGACGTGGTGGACAGACCACCATCGTTTAGTTCAGGGGGCTTCTTTTGTTCTTCCGACCTGGACTGTGATTTCAACAGATGCAAGTCTGACAGGTTGGGGAGCCGTTTGGGGGTCTCTGAAAGCACAAGGGGTTTGGGAATCTCAGGAGGTGAGATTACCAATCAACATTTTGGAACTCCGTGCAATTTTCAGAGCTCTTCAGTCATGGCCTCTTCTAAAGAGAGAGTCGTTCATTTGTTTTCAGACGGACAATGTCACAACCGTGGCATATGTCAATCATCAAGGAGGGACTCACAGTCCTCTGGCTATGAAAGAAGTATCTTGAATACTGGTATGGGCGGAATCCAGCTCCTGTCTAATTTCTGCGGTTCATATCCCAGGTATAGACAATTGGGAAGCGGATTATCTCAGTCGCCAAACGTTACATCCGGGCGAATGGTCTCTTCACCCAGAGGTATTTCTTCAGATTGTTCAAATGTGGGGACTTCCAGAAATAGATCTGATGGCTTCTCATCTAAACAAGAAGCTTCCCAGGTATCTGTCCAGATCCAGGGATCCTCAAGCGGAGGCAGTGGATGCATTGTCACTTCCTTGGAAGTATCATCCTGCCTATATCTTTCCGCCTCTAGTTCTTCTTCCAAGAGTGATTTCCAAGATTCTAAAGGAGTGCTCGTTTGTTCTGCTGGTGGCTCCAGCATGGCCTCACAGGTTTTGGTATGCGGATCTTGTCCGGATGGCCACTTGCCAACCGTGGACTCTTCCGTTAAGACCAGACCTTCTATTGCAAGGTCCTTTTTTCCATCAGGATCTCAAATCCTTAAATTTGAAGGTATGGAGATTGAACGCTTGATTCTCAGTCATAGAGGTTTCTCTGACTCTGTGATTAATACTATGTTACAGGCTCGTAAATCTGTATCTAGGAAGATATATTATCGAGTCTGGAAGATTTACATTTCTTGGTGTTTTTCTCATCATTTTTCTTGGCATTCTTTTAGAATTCCTAGAATTTTACAGTTTCTTCAGGATGGTTTGGATAAAGGTTTGTCTGCAAGTTCCTTGAAAGGACAAATCTCTGCTCTTTCTGTTCTTTTTCACAGAAAGATTGCTAGTCTTCCTGATATTCATTGTTTTGTACAAGCTTTGGTTCGTATAAAACCTGTTATTAAGTCAATTTCTCCTCCTTGGAGTTTGAATTTGGTTCTGGGGGCTCTTCAAGCTCCTCCGTTTAAACCTATGCATTCGCTGGACATTAAATTACTTTCTTGGAAAGTTTTGTTTCTTTTGGCCATCTCTTCTGCTAGAAGAGTTTCTGAATTATCTGCTCTTTCTTGTGAGTCTCCTTTTCTGATTTTTCATCAGGATAAGGCGGTGTTGCGAACTTCTTTTAAATTTTTACCTAAGGTTGTGAATTCTAACAACATTAGTAGAGAAATTGTGGTTCCTTCATTGTGTCCTAATCCTAAGAATTCTAAGGAAAAGTCGTTGCATTCTTTGGATGTAGTTAGAGCTTTGAAATATTATGTTGAAGCTACTAAGGATTTCCGAAAGACTTCTAGTCTATTTGTTATCTTTTCCGGTTCTAGGAAAGGTCAGAAGGCTTCTGCCATTTCTTTGGCATCTTGGTTAAAATCTTTGATTCCTCATGCTTATGTCGAGTCGGGTAAAACTCCGCCTCAAAGGATTACAGCTCATTCTACTAGGTCAGTTTCTACTTCCTGGGCGTTTAGGAATGAAGCTTCGGTTGATCAGATTTGCAAAGCAGCCACTTGGTCTTCTTTGCATACTTTTACTAAATTCTACCATTTTGATGTGTTTTCTTCTTCTGAAGCAGTTTTTGGTAGAAAAGTACTTCAGGCAGCTGTTTCAGTTTGATTCTTCTGCTTATAATTTTAGTTTTTTTCATTATAAGATTTAAACTTTGTTTGTGGTGTGGATTTTTTTCAGCGGAATTGGCTGTCTTTATTTTATCCCTCCCTCTCTAGTGACTCTTGCGTGGAAGATCCACATCTTGGGTAGTCATTATCCCATACGTCACTAGCTCATGGACTCTTGCTAATTACATGAAAGAAAACATAATTTATGTAAGAACTTACCTGATAAATTCATTTCTTTCATATTAGCAAGAGTCCATGAGGCCCACCCTTTTTTTGTGGTGGTTATGATTTTTTTGTATAAAGCACAATTATTCCAATTCCTTATCTTTTATGCTTTCGCACTTTTTTCTTATCACCCCACTTCTTGGCTATACGTTAAACTGATTTGTGGGTGTGGTGAGGGGTGTATTTATAGGCATTTTGAGGTTTGGGAAACTTTGCCCCTCCTGGTAGGAATGTATATCCCATACGTCACTAGCTCATGGACTCTTGCTAATATGAAAGAAATGAATTTATCAGGTAAGTTCTTACATAAATTATGTTTTTCAATTTTCTTACCCTTAATGACAATGGCTATTCTTACATTTCTGCAGTGTTTGTGTTTAGCTGTAATTTTCCTCTTACTCATTTACTGTACCCACACATATTATATACAGTTTTTCTCGCCATTAAATGGACTTTCTAAAGATACCATTATTTTCATCATATCTTATAATTTACTATAAAAAAAATATATAAAATATGAGGGAAAAATTGAAAAAAACACACTTTTTCTAACTTTGACCTCAAAAATCTGTTACACATCTATGACCACCAAAAAACACCCTTGCTAAATAGTTTCTAAATTTTGTCCTGAGTTTAGAAATACCCAATGTTTACATGCTCTTTGCTTTTTTTGCAAGTTATAGGGCAATAAATACAAGTAGCACTTTGCTATTTCCAAACAACTTTTTTTCAAAATTAGCGCTAGTTACATTGGAACACTGATATTTGTCAGGAATCCCTGAATATCCCTTGACATGTATATATTTTTTTTTAGAAGACATCCCAAAGTATTGATCTAGGCCCATTTTGGTATATTTCATGCCACCATTTCACTGCCAAATGCGAGCAAATAAAAAAAAATTGTTCACTTTTTCACAAATTTTGTCACAAACTTTAGGTTTCTCACTGAAATTATTTACAAACCGTTTGTGCAATTATGGCACAAATGGTTGTAAATGCTTCTCTGGGATCCTCTTTGTTCAGAAATAGCAGACATATATGGCTTTGGAATTGCTTTTTGGTAATTAGAAGGCCACTAAATGCCGCTATGCACCACACGTGTATTATGCCCAGCAGTGAAGGGGTTAATTAGGGAGCTTGTAGAGACCTTGAAGGGTTAATTTTAGCTTTAGTGTAGTGTAGTAGACAACCCAAAGTATTGATCTAGGCCCATTTTGGTACATTTCATGCCACCATTTCACCGCCAAATGTGAGCAAATAAAAAAAAAAAGTTAAATTTTTCACAATTTTAGGTTTCTCACTGAAATTATTTACAAACAGCTTGTGCAATTATGTCACAAATGGTTGTAAATGCTTCTCTGGGATCTCCTTTGTTCAGAAATAGCAGACATATATGGCTTTGGCATTGCTTTTTGGCAATTAGTAGACCACTAAATGCTGTTGCGCACCACACTTGTATTATGCCCAGCAGTTAAGGGGTTAATTAGGTAGCTTGTAGAGAGCTTGCAGGGTTAATTTTAGCTTTAGTGTAGAGATCAGCCTCTCACCTGACACATCCCACCCCCTGATCCCTCCCAAACAGCTCTCTTCCCTCCCCCACCCCCCAATTGTCCCCGCCATCTTAAGTACTGGCAGAAAGTCTGCCAGTACTAAAAGGTGTTTTTTTATTTATTTTTTTTTTTTTTTTTTTTAATTATTCATCTGTGATGGACCCCTGCCTTAGCCCCCAACCTCCCTGACCCCCCCCCCCCCCCCAAACAGCTCTCTAACCCTCCCAACCTACCTATTTGCCACCATCTTGGGTACTGGCAGCTGTCTGCCAGTACCCAGTTTTCCCCAAAAAATAAAGGGTTTTTTTTTTTTTTTTTTTTTCTTAAAGGGACAGTCAAGTATAAATTAAACTTTCATTATTCAGATAGGACTTTTAATTTTAATTGACTTTGCAATTTACTTTTATCATCAAATTTGCTTTTTTTCTCTTGGTATTCTTAGTTTAAACTAAACATAGGTAGGCTCATATGCTAATTTCTAAGCCTTTGAGGGCTGCCTCTTATCACATTCTTTTTAAATCTCTTTTCAACACAAAGAGACAGAAAGTACACGTGGGCTATATAGATACACTGTGTTCAGGCACAGAAAGTTATTTAAGATCTAGCACAACACAATGCTAAATTTAAGACATTAGATAATAAACAGTCACAGTCATGTGATCAGGGGGCTGGAAGAAGGTTCCTAGATACAAGGTAATCACAAAGGTAAAAAGTACATTAATATAACTGTGTTGGTTATGCAAAACTGGGTAATGGGTAATAAAGGGATTATCTATCTTTTAAAACAATAACAATTCTATGGTTGTCTGTCCCTTTAAATACAGCGTTCTCTGTAGTGTAGCTGCCCCCCAATAACCCCATCCCCCTACCCTAGCAGATCCTATTAATTTTTTAAAAAAAAACATGTTTTCTGCCCCCCTCTCTCTTAACACTAATCATTGGTGGCAGTGGTTGCTGCGCGCGCACACATGCACACGCACGTGCCCCCGCAGGCCCCCCTCCGCACGCTCACCCGCCTCCCTTGTAAGCTCCCACCCACCAACGAACGGCACCATCGCTACCGGTGCAGAGAGGGCCACAGAGTGGCTCTCTCTGCATTGGATGCTTTATAAAGGGTATTGCAGGATGCCTCAATATCGAGGCATCGCAATCGCTTCCAGCACTCTCTTAGACAACTGACGTACCAGGTACGTCCATTGTCACTAACTGTCAGTTTTTGCAGGACGTACCTGGTACGTCAGTTGTCATTAAGGGGTTAAATTACACTATAAAGCCTTGGTACATTTACACACAGATGTACTTATTAAATCACACTATAAAGCCTGGGTACATTTACACACAGATGTACTTAATAAAGCACACTATAAAGCCTGGGTATATTTACACACAGATGTACTTATTAAATCACACTATAAAGCCTGGGTACATTTACACACAGATGTACTTATTAAATAACACTATAAAGCCTGGGTACATTTACACACAGATGTACTTATTAAATCACACTATAAAGCCTGGGTACATTTACACACAGATGTACTTATTAAATCACACTATAAAGCCTGGGTACATTTACACACAGATGTGTACTTATTAAATCACACTATAAAGCCTGGATACATTTACACACAGCTGTACTTATTAAATTACACTATAAAGCCTGGGTACATTTACACACAGCTGTACTTATTAAATTACAATATAAAGCCTGGGTACATTTACACACAGCTGTACTTATTAAATTACACTATAAAGCCTGGGTACATTTACACACAGATGTACTTATTAAATCACACTATAATGCCTGGGTACATTTACACACAGATGTGCACTTATTAAATCGCACTATAAATCCTTGATACATTTTGCTGTTAGTTTAATATGAACCAATATTTTACTTACAAAAGATTCCTGCTTTAATAGAATGTATTAGGGACAAACTGTTGAAATTCCTTAGTTTATTTTCTCAGCTTATTTTTCTTAAAGGGACATGAAACACATGTTTTTCCTTTGGCTGTTTAAATTAATCAAACAGCTGCAACCACAATCTTAAATTATCATAAGATCACTCATTCTTACCCTCTCAAACCATCTCAAACATTAGATAATGCAGTTAGTAAACAAATAATAAAAGTATCAAATTATTAGTATTGAAATATTCATTATTATATCTCATGTATTTAATAACATGTTAATATTGTACATCTGTTTACAACGAAATTCTATTATATTAACAATTTCCATCAATAAAAACATAATATAATGCTGTATCCTGAGATATTTTAGGACACAACAGAAAAATCTTTCACCTTTAAATAAACTGTTTGTTTCCTCCTTACTTATCCATATGATAATCACACCCTGAGGGGGAGGCAGGGATTCTGTATTCATGTGACACCAGAGGGGACAATAGACATCTATATGAGAACAAAAGGCCAGGTGTGACCCTCTCATTGTCTCCCAACTGACAAGTTGTACTCATGTGAGTCACACAGAGAAAGGTGACACTCCCACATTAGTATAAATATCTGTGTAACACTCCGTGATATCAGAGGAGGAACCAGAGAGACTTCATACTTACAGAGCTTCTGCTAAACGGTAATGTGCAAACCCTGACATAAATCTTTATTAACAGTAATATTTATTTGCTCCAGTAATAAATATCACTCAGCTTATGGCCCTGTTGTATCAGTCACATCACACTTACTGATCTAATGATAAATATCTTGTGATCTGCATATTATTTTATTTCTAATGAGGTTATTTTATAATACATTTCTTATTTCTATTAGCTGCACCTGTTTATCATCAGAACGTTTATCCCACTGATCTGTGACTGATTCTTTTTGTTAGTAAAGACCTACTGTCACATGATCACAGACTTAAAGGGACAGTGTCCTGTAAATTTGGTTTTCCCTTAAAATAACAAGAAACCCCAAATATTTTTTTTTTTTTTTTATTTATATAATTTTTATTGAGGTTGTGCGAAAACAATACAACTTATAATAAACGACATATCATGAAAGCAAACATACATATTACATTTCAAAAATGCCGACTTCCATATAGACAGAAGGATAAAATTCCCAACAAAAATAAATCTAATGGAAAAAAAATGGAACCTCTTTTTCTCTATTTTACATAGATTAGAACTAGCAGTTTGAATGGTCACATTTGGGTTTATAAGCTTATGTAAATAGTATGATAAAATATATAAGTAGAATTATACTAGTAACTCGAGCAATCCTGCGGCATTAAATATGATAACCAAGGTCAGCATCATACAGAACCACAGGGATTATTAATAGAAAACAGTAATTAGGTTGCGGCATAGGTTAGATGAGCCGCGTAGTTAGACCTCCCAAAT
This sequence comes from Bombina bombina, assembly GCF_027579735.1. NCBI lineage: Eukaryota > Metazoa > Chordata > Amphibia > Anura > Bombinatoridae > Bombina > Bombina bombina. Next base: position 55,312,146 of record NC_069503.1, on the reverse strand, counting down.
TAGGAGGTATATTGTTATGGGGGGGGGGGGGGAGGTGGTAAGTTGAATTTTTAAATATTAGGTACCGGCTATAGACAGGTATGGTGAACCTGCACAATATAAATATATTAGATTAGGTAAATAACTGTTTGTGCAGAGCTGAAATATGTGAAGTAAGGGATATCAAGCATAATCTTAAGGCTTGGGGGTCTGTGTTAACTAAAAAAAAACATTACTATGTAGGCTTAAAACATATGGAAACGCAAAAATGTACATAATCTTCATAACAACACAGTCACAGCAGGGCAAGAATGACTATAGGGAGCAGTCATGGCACCTTCATAGCTCTGATTTATGTGTGGGCTTCACAGAGAGTTTACACGTTAGCTGGGGCTTTGTAAGGGACGACATACAGCTATTGGGCTAGAGGTAGGTAGCTCTTAAACTATAAACAAATTGCTATGGGGGGCAATAAGCTGCTAAATATAAGATACTGGAGATCTGGAAACATAGTATATGCAAGACAATGCAAATAGGGCAGGATAAAACAATAAAGACACCTTAAATTCGCTGTTTGTAGAGTCATGATGTAGATTCTGCTATTAGCTTAGTTAGTCTACTGCCTAAGAAGGCTAGCTCTATAGATAGAGATAAGGTCTCCACAAATGCAAAGGGCATATTGACTCTGCAATGTAAGCGATAGTATCTGCTGGGTCTAACACAGCTAAGTTTTAACTATATACAGTTTGTTATAAGAGGTGGTAAGTTGTAAAACAACAAATACTGGAGGTATTATATTGTAGCGTCATATGGTCTGTTAGCAACATAAATGTTGCCCGTCAAGCCTAGAGACCAGGGGACTAAGAAGCTCAGGTATCCCGGCCGCAGACACCAGAGCTCCCCAGGATATTAACAGACAACCTAGACGGGCATATATACATATCTAATAGATGAATACTTATGTAAGCTGCCAATTTTAAGCTAGAGATAAATATACAGTAACCATACTGAGGGTTTGTAGGTAGCATAAAACATAAACTTAGTGCTGACTTTAGCCAAACAATATGGAATAGTACATTAATAACAAGTTGTTTTAGCATATTCATTATTGACAACTAAACAGATGCAGCAAAGACTGTTGGTGACCTACTACAATGTTCATATCTCTGCTAACTCAGCAATTAGATGAGCGTGGTAAGTAGCAACGTGCAGGATACCAATGCAAAAATATTACCCCAATCAGGGTTAAATAATCAAAATAGCAGAACAGCTGTAATGTATTAGTGTATCTACCATAACACTGTAAAGAGTTCATAGTCCCAGCAAAACATGCATATCCCCAATATTCAGTTCTTTACAGGGAGGTAGTGCTTCTAAGACAGTTTACCCAATTCCATGTTTTTGAAACAAATTGGGAGCTGTATGTCCGGGTTTCATTGCTCCATGACAGATAAAGTTTACTTTACCATGTGAAAGTAGTGAGCCGATTTGCGATGGAAACAGAAGTTGTTGTTCTGGGGCGTGGAGGGAAGTATACAGAGTTACCCGGACTGTAGCTGGAGTAGCGCCGCGTAGTTTCAGGGATCTGCTGTTATGGCTGTGTGCCAAGCCTAAAGTAGGAGCTGCAGGAGGAATTGTACTGGTGTGAGGGAGGACGTCCGCAGCAGCGGAAGTGCTTACTGCCCCATTGACCGCCGGAAAAACAGGGTGACCTGGCTCTTTTGGTGTGTCGCCTGTCCTGTCCACCATTGCCACGTTGCAGTTAGGGAGAAAGCGCCGGGACCCCGCAGCGCCACTCCCATCTCGTTCACTGAAGATGGGCACAGCAAGGTCGGGCTGCCGAGACCGACAGCCGCCATTTTTTTGAGGAGCAGCGTACAGTTTGGCGGCTAGACTAGCGTGGTGGTTTTCAAGTAGGAGCCTAATTTCCTCTAGCAAATCAGACGAGGTCTTCATAGTGCAGGCTAGGTCAGAACCCTTGAAGGATATGGGGTGTACAGCTGCCTGTGAGTGGAGCAGATGGCTAGAGGCGCGCAAGATGGCGGCTCCCCTTCCCCGCTCTGTAGTGAATAGCAGTGATGGAAGGCTGGTGCAGTCTCCTAGGACCCCTAAAAGTTCACAGAAATGCGCTATCAGTTCTTAGATCTATCCACATGGGTTTAGAATTGAAGAAGATCACGATAAAGTGTGGAAGGACCTCTAAGTTAGGATCTTGGGCCCGGGAGCTGCACCAGAGCATGTCCTATCAGCTCTGCAGTTGGCTCCGCCTCAAACCCCAAATATTTTTATCATTTAAATAGAACATATCATTTTCAACAACTTTCCAACTGACTTTTATTATGATATTTGCGTCATTCTCTAGATATCCTTTATTGAAGCAATGCACTACTGGGAGCTAGCTGAGCACATAAGGTGAGCCAATGACAAGAGGCTTGTATGTGCCACTAATCAGCAGGTAGCACACCATAGTGCATTAGATGCTTTGTCACAAAGTTCCCCAAGGGAATAAAGCAGATTTGATAATAGAAGACCATTGGAAAGTTGTTTAAAATCTAATCATAAAAGTTACATTTTGACTTTGCTGTCCCTTTAATTGTGTTTCTAATGAGTTGTTTTACCAGTGTATAAAACAGTTTGCTGGGGGGCAGAGCATGCAAGCATACGTGATGGCTGCACCTTTCTGAAGCTCCGAGTGCTGTCCGCTTGAAACCCGCCACTGGCCAGCATCACATCCCCAAAAATTGCACCAGTTACTAGGGAAATTACAGGGATAGCTCAGCCGTAATCCTACCGGCCCTCCAAGACCTACCCGATCGCCGCGGTGGTCTACTTCGATGTTGGCTTCAATACTAGGCGGCATCCAAACTGCAACAATCTGGCCGAATACCACCAAATGCCCTGAGACCATGGCAGAGCCCTCTCCGGCTCCTACAACCTCCTGTTCTTATGAACTCTACCTAAGGAGAGTTAAGGGTAACACTAGATGTGATCCTCAAGATTTACCGCTTTATCGCAGAAATCATCTCCATGAGACTCCGCACACATGGCCTGAGCAGGGATAGGCACAGACAAAGGCTGTGGCAGATATTTTCCAAAGTACAGACCTTAGTGAAGGACACCAAGGTGCATTTGAAATTAAAAACATTATTTTATAGTTCTTTGTGCTATTATACTGATGCAGATACAGCTGATCCTATAACCAGCTCTCCTCTGGCTATACATATGAGCCAGTGTCACTATTGTGTCTTTGTATAGTGCTTGGTGTTATTATACTGATGCAGATACCACTGATCCTATAACCAGCCCTCCTCTGGCTATACCCATGCGCCAGTGTCGCTATTGTGTCATTATATAGTGCTGGGTGTTATTATACTGATGCAGATACCACTGATCCTATAACCAGCCCTCCTCTGGCTATACCCATGCGCCAGTGTCACTACTGTGTCATTATATAGTGCTGGGTGTTATTATACTGATGCAGATATCACTGATTCTATAACCAGCCCTCCTCTGGCTATACCCATGTGCCAGTGTCACTACTGTGTCATTATATAGTGCTGGGTGTTATTATACTGATGCAGATATCACTGATTCTATAACCAGCCCTCCTCTGGCTATACCCATGAGCCAGTGTCACTACTGTGTCATTATATAGTGCTGGATGTTATTATACTGATGCAGATACCACTGATCCTATAAGCAGCCCTCCTCTGGCTATACCCCTGTGCCAGTGTTACTACTGTGTCATTATATAGTGCTTGGTGTTATTATACTGATGCAGATATCACTGTTTCTATAACCAGCCCTCCTCATAACCAGCCCTCATCTGGCTATACGCATGTGCCAGTGTCACTACTGTGTCATATAGCGCTGGGTGTTATTCTACTGATGCAGATACAGCTGACCCTATAACCAGCCCTTGTCTGGCTATACGCCTGTGCCAGTGTCACTACTGTCTTTGTATAGAGCTGGGTGTTATTATACAGATGCAGATACACATCCAGTATTTCACTCAGGCTTTATTTATTCCATAACTTATCACCCAATATCGCTAGCAGACTCTTGACAAGCCACCAACTTTATTCACACTACATATTTTTTTTTAATTCCTATTATTTAATCGGAAAGAAATTATATACTAAGGTTGTGGAGGACACTGCAAGGGCTAGTCACAGATACCAGTGTCCGTGTAAGGACACCTTGCCTATCCCTGGGCCTGAGAAGCTTCAAATATCGGCTTCAAACAGTAAGTCCTGCATAATAGTTTTACATCTCAACCGCTAACTATAAAAAGATTGCTGCATGATACCATCCATATCATAGACTTATGCAATTAACAGATACATCTTGTGCAGACTACCTACATATCTCATCCATGTGTACTAGATATCTGAATGTCATGGTGACATGATACGATCAGAACAAACTGAATATGAAAACACATCTGAATAGACAAGTAGGTTTTAATACCCACTCCCAGGGAACAACCCTAACCACATAGGCAACAACCAATTTACCGATAATAATCTGCCTCTACTAAGACTTATCATGGCACATCGCAGAACTTCTAAAGCGGATAAACTAACCAGAGCCACACCCACACACAGGACCCAATCCTGTTGATACATTCTTTAAACAAATGGATAGAAAGAAAATGACAGACTCTCCTTAAACAGACTGTGAAGAAGACATTCTAACAGAGAACACTGATAACACTGTACAAACCAGCCTTCTAGAACCTACACCAGTAAATGCTGATGGCCCTGTTACTCTGAAAGCGATGGAAGCTTGTATTTTTTCACAGGTCAAATCATGCATAAAAGAAGAATGTGCTGACTTAAAGAGAGACATTTATGAGCTTGGATATAGGGTTGAAGCCCTGGAGAATAAACGAGAAGAAATAGCTAAAGACATGACAGATATGTCACAAAAAATACTTCTACAGCAAGAACAGATCACAGATCTAGAACAAAAGTTAGACAACATAAGGAACAGAACTCAAACCAACAACCTTCAAATCAGAGGGATACCTGAGAAGGTGCCAGGTGACGCAATTCATGACTACCTCCAAGACATATTTCAATCCCTGGCAATAGCGAACTCTGTTGTTATTCAAGAAATCCCTCTGGAAAGAGCTCACTGCACACTTCGCCCTAACACTACAGAAAACTATCCTCCAAGAGATACTGTGGTGTGCTTTCAGAGCTTAAGGGATAGAGAAAAGATACTGAACTTTTCTAGACAACGGCACAACTTTACATACTTAAGTGCAAAGATCCAATTCTTCCAATACCTCTCCATCAAAACATTGCAGAGAAGAAGAGACTTTAACATCCTAACTATGCATCTAAGATCCTTGAAGGTTCCCTATAGATGGGGCTTCCCTGTATCCATCCAAACTATCAAAAGTGGAAAATTAATCAAATGTACAGACCCATCCGACACAGCTTCCTTCTGCCCTGCATCTCAAGCTTCGATATCGGTTGTTGCAGTTCGACCCAAACCTCAAAGAAGCACCTGGTCAGAAGTAGCTAGTAAATTCAGCAAGAAGAAACTTACATACGAAACCCACACCGCATCAGATGTTACCTGAAATTCTGCTACTAAACAGAAAGACATTCTAACATTAATCACCATCTATGACTCTAGGAGTTTGCGAGTTCTTTCAATCTTAATGTTTATAACTATTACCTACTATGGTAATGAAGTATGTTTAGTTATTCAGAGTTGCTTAACATTGTTCATGTTGTTATTAATGCTGATTTGACATAGCAATACAGTTTCCAATTGTGCTCTCAGACACGTTTGTAGTCTTTACAATGTTTAAATGACAGGATTTCTGAGGTTTTTGAATTTTATTTATGTTTTGTCTCATGCTGTGACATTCATTCATTAGAGTATAAATACCCTTGTCCCCCTTTTTATAAATTTTTCAATGTACTTGAACCAGGTCACTAAACTTCCTTGATGTACTATAATCTATTTTCTCACCCAACTTTGTTACCATGCAATAATTCATATCCACCGGTGGTGGGTTTCAACATACTGTATCTAGCCCCCTTCTCTACAGTAAAGTTGAGTACTAAACCTAAATCTATTCTTTCTCCTTACCTTCTTTAACTTTATTCTAACACTTCTTCTCCCTCCCTTACCTTTAGCCAACTTCAATCTTTATCTGGTACATACTACACTTCTGCTTTGATAGAACCACACATATTCCGTTTTTGCTCTCCGGTCATATCTGATCCCCATAATTATACCACCCACACGCAAATAAATGAGTAAACACGTAACACTTAAAACGTTTACAATAGCAACACAAAATGTCAATGGGTTCTTATCCCCAGAATAGAGGTCATCTGCCTTCCATGACTTCTATAAAAAGCGAATTGACCTCCTTTTAACCCAAGAAACACACTTTTAAAAAACCAATGAACCCAAACTGTCTACATATTACTATGACCAGCACTTTCTTAGCTCAGGCCCAGATTAAAAAGAATGGTGTGGGTCTCTCCATCAGAAAAGGCACCTCCTTTGAACTACTAAATAAATATTCTGATACGGACGGTAGAGTTCTAATAATCGTGGGCTTACTATATGGTAGACCCCTCACAATAGCTAATATATACGCCCCCAACCGACCCACACCCACCTCTTTTTTCTAATGACACGGTGAGTCCAAGGATCATTCATCTTAATTACTGTTGGGAATATCACTCCTGACCAGCAGGAGGAGGAAAAGAGCACCACAGCAAAAACTGTTAAATATCACTCCCCCTACCCACAATCCCCAGTCATTCTCTTTGCTTGTATAAGTTGCAAGGAGGGGTAAAGTTAGGTGTCTGATTCTTCAATCAAGAGTTTGTTATTTTCTCTTACATTGGTGTATCCGGTCCACGGCTTCATCCTTACTTGTGGGATATTCTCAATCCCTACAGGAAGTGGCAAAGAGAGCACACAGCAGAGCTGTCCATATAGCTCCCCTCAGGCTCCACCCCCCCAGTCATTCTCTTTGCCGCTCTAACAAGTAGCATCTCCACGGGAGGGTAAAGAGTTTGTGGTGTTAGATTTGTAGTTTTTATTTCTTCAATCAAAAGTTTGTTATTTTAAAATAGTGCCGGTTTGTACTATTTACTCTGTGGCAGAAAGTGATGAAGATTTCTGCTGAGAGGAATATGATTTTAGCACCCGTAACTAAAATCCATTGCTGTTCCCACGCAGGACTGTTGAGTACCGGAGAACTTCAGTTGGGGGGAACAGTTTGCAGGCTTAACTGCTTCAGGTATGATCAGTCATTTTTTCTAACAAGACCCAGTAATGCTAGAGGACTGACAGGAATCCCCATGAGGGAAGGTAAACCATTTTCTGAGACTCAGTATAGAAGGATGGCTTAGGTTAAGGGTTTAAATACTGGTTGACACTATTTTGGGCTAAATCGATTGCTTTATTAGCATGATTTCATATTGAATCTAGTGTTTTTAGACTTATAAAACACTTATGGGGTTTTTTATTTCGCCTGGCATTTTATTAGACACCTAATCTATCTCAGAGGCCCCATCACTCCGGAATGAAGAGGGAGGGGGCTTCATTTTCGCGCCTCAGTTGCGCAGTTGTTTTGCTAGACAGTTCATGCAGCTTCACGTGTAGAGTCCAGAGACCTCAGGGAGGACTTCAGAGAGGCTTATTTTCATCTTCAAATAATCCCTAAGGAAGGTAAAAGCCACAGTAGAGGCTGTGGCATCGTGCTGTAGTGTTTACAACTGGTTGACTGCTTCTTTAGCTCCGGTTTGGGCAATAAGGGGTTAATTGATTTGAAAATTTGTGTGCAATCTTTTCAAAGCATTAGGATAATGTGGTGAAAATTTCATTAAGATCGGATGTTTCTTTGATGTTTTGGTAAAAAAGTGTGTGCTTTTTATTATTTAAAGACACAGTAACGTTTTTTCAAAAAGTATTTTTTCTTGCATTGTAGTGCTGTCTAAGTCTGTCAAACATGTCTGAGCCTTCAGATAGCCCTTGTTCTTTGTGTTTAAAAGCCATGGCGGTACTCCCATTGCATTTGTGTTTAAAGTGTGCTATAGCGTCTAAGCAGTTTAAGGACCATGCAGTGACACTTAAAAATGTAGCCCTAGATGATTCTTTAGCAGAAGGTAGTGAGGATAGTACTCTTTCCTCTCCTCCTGTGTCGACACCAGTTATGCCCGCGCAAGCGATGCCCAGTACCTCTAGCGCATCGATCCCTATTACTTTGCAACAGTTAGCAGCAGTAATGGATAATTCTCTTGCATTATTTTTATCCAAACTGCCAGCATTTCCAAGGAAGCGCGATAGCTCAGTTTTAAATACAGAAAATGAGCAATCGGACGCATTGGATAATTTATCTGTAGTGCCCTCACAACAATCTGACTTGGCGGTGAGGGATGGCCTGTCTGAGGGAGACATTTCTGACACAGGAAAAGTTTCTCAGCAGGCAGAGTCAGATACCATAGCATTTAAATTTAAGCTAGAACACCTCCGCGCCCTGCTTAAGGAGGTCTTAGCTACGCTAGATGATTGTGACCCCTTGGTGGTCCCAGAAAAATTGTGTAAAATGGACAAATTCTTAGAGGTCCCGGTACACACTGAGGCATTTCCGATCCCTAAGAGGGTGGCGGATATTGTGACTAGGGAGTGGGAGAGACCAGGTGTTCCCTTCGTTCCCCCTCCTATATTTAAGAAAATGTTCCCCATAGTTGACCCTAGACGGGACGCGTGGCAGACGGTCCCTAAGGTAGAGGGGGCAGTTTCAACACTAGCCAAGCGCACGACTATACCAATAGAAGACAGTTGCGCTTTCAAAGATCCTATGGATAAAAAATTAGAAGGTTTACTTAAGAGAATATTTGTTCAACAAGGTTTCCTTCTTCAACCAATTTCTTGCATTATTCCTGTAACCACTGCAGCGGCTTTTTGGTTTGAGGAACTGGAAAACTCGCTCCAGAAGGAGACTTCTTATGACGAAGTCATGGATAGAATTCACGCCCTGAAGCTGGCTAATTCTTTCATCACAGATGCCGCTTTTCAGTTAGCTAAATTAGCGGCGAAAAATTCTGGTTTTGCCATCTTGGCGCGCAGAGCGCTCTGGCTAAAATCATGGTCGGCGGACGTGTCGTCCAAAACAAAATTGCTTAATATTCCTTTCAAGGGTAAGAGCCTATTCGGGCCAGAGTTGAAAGAGATTATTTCAGATATCACTGGGGGAAAGGGCCATGCCCTTCCACAAGATAGACCCTTCAAAGCTAAAAACAAGGCTAATTTTCGTTCCTTTCGCAATTTCAGGAACGGATCTGCTTCAACCTCTACAGCCACTAAGCAAGAGGGTAACGCTTCCCAGCCCAAACCAACATGGAAACCTTTGCATGGCTGGAACAAGGGTAAACAGGCCAAGAAGCCTGCTGCTGCTACCAAGACAGCATGAAAGGGTAGCCCCCGATCCGGGACCGGATCTAGTAGGGGGCAGACTTTCTCTCTTTGCTCAGGCTTGGGCAAGAGATGTTCCAGATCCCTGGGCATTAGAAATTGTTGCTCAGGGGTACCTTCTAGAATTCAAGGACTCTCCTCCAAGGGGAAGGTTCCACATTTCTCGCTTGTCTTTAGACCAGACAAAGAGACAGGCGTTCTTACGCTGCGTAGAAGACCTTCTAAAGATGGGAGTGATCCACCCAGTTCCAACTGCAGAACAAGGACTGGGTTTTTACTCAAACCTGTTTGTAGTTCCCAAAAAGGAAGGAACTTTCAGGCCAATCCTGGATTTAAAAATCCTAAACAAATTCCTCAGAGTTCCATTATTCAAGATGGAAACCATTCGGACAATCTTACCGATGATCCAGGAAGGTCAATATATGACTACCGTGGATTTAAAGGATGCGTACCTGCATATTCCTATCCACAAAGATCACCATCAGTTCCTAAGGTTCGCCTTTCTGGACAAGCATTACCAGTTTGTGGCTCTTCCCTTCGGATTGGCCACTGCTCCCAGAATTTTCACAAAGGTGCTAGGGTCCCTTCTAGCGGTACTAAGGCCAAGGGGCATTGCAGTAGCACCTTACCTAGACGACATCTTAATACAAGCGTCGTCCTTTCACAGAGCAAAGGCTCATACGGACATTGTTCTGGCCTTTCTAAGGTCTCACGGCTGGAAGGTGAACATAGAAAAAAGTTCTCTGTCCCCATTCACAAGGGTTCCCTTCCTGGGAACAATAATAGACTCGGTAGAAATGAAAATCTTTCTGACGGAGGTCAGGAAGTCAAAACTTTCGAATACTTGTTGAGTTCTTCATGCCATTCCTCAGCCTTCTGTGGCTCAGTGCATGGAGGTAATAGGGCTAATGGTTGCGGCAATGGACTTAGTCCCTTTTGCCCAAATTCATTTAAGACCACTGCAAATGTGCATGCTCAAACAGTGGAATGGGGATTATGCAGATTTGTCCCCCCAGATACAAATGGACCAGAAAACTAGAGACTCACTCCTCTGGTGGTTGTCTCAGGATCACCTGTCTCAGGGAATGAGTTTCCGCAGACCGGAGTGGATCATTGTCACGACCGACGCCAGTCTCTTAGGCTGGGGTGCGGTCTGGGACTCCCTGAAAGCTCAGGGTCTATGGTCTCGGGAAGAATCTCTTCTCCCGATAAACATTTTGGAATTGAGAGCGATATTCAATGCGCTCCAGGCCTTCATCAGATTTCAGTCGGACAACATCACGACTGTAGCGTACATCAATCATCAGGGAGGAACAAAGAGTTCCCTGGCGATGAGGGAGGTATCCAAGATCATCAAATGGGCAGAGGATCACTCCTGCCATCTATCCACAATTCACATCCCAGGAGTGGACAACTGGGAGGCTGATTATCTGAGTCGTCAGACTTTCCATCCGGGGGAGTGGGAACTCCACCCAGAGGTTTTTGCCCAGCTAACCCAACTATGGGGCATTCCAGAACTGGATCTGATGGTGTCACGCCAGAACTCCAAAGTTCCACGTTACGGGTCCAGGTCCAGGGATCCCAAGGCGACATTGATAGATGCCTTAGTGGCGCCTTGGTCGTTCAATCTAGCTTATGTCTTTCCACCGTTTCCTCTTCTCCCTCGGCTAGTAGCCAGAATCAAGCAGGAGAAGGCTTCGGTAATTCTGATAGCTCCTGCGTGGCCACGCAGGACTTGGTATGCAGACCTGGTGGATATGTCATCGGCTCCACCATGGAAGCTACCTTTGAGGCAGGACCTTCTAATCCAAGGTCCATTCAAGCATCCAAACCTAGTTTCTCTGCAACTGACTGCTTGGAGATTGAACGCTTAATTCTAGCTAAGCGTGGGTTCTCTGAATCAGTTATAGATACTCTGATCCAGGCTAAAAAGCCTGTTACCAGTAAAATTTACCATAAGATATGGCGGAAATATCTTTGTTGGTGCGAATCCAAGGGTTACTCGTGGAGTAAGATTAGGATTCCAAGGTTACTATCTTTTCTCCAAGAAGGATTGGAGAAAGGGTTGGCAGCTAGTTCCTTAAAGGGACAGATATCTGCTCTGTCTATTCTGTTGCACAAGCGTCTGGCAGCCGTGCCAGATGTTCAGGCGTTTGTACAGGCCTTAGTTAGGATCAAGCCTGTCTACAGACCTGTGGCTCCTCCATGGAGTCTAAATTTAGTTCTTTCAGTTCTTCAAGGGGTTCCGTTTGAACCTCTACATTCCATAGATATTAAGTTACTATCTTGGAAAGTTTTGTTTTTGGTAGCTATTTCTTCTGCTCGAAGAGTTTCTGAATTGTCTGCTTTGCAGTGTAACTCACCCTATCTGGTGTTCCATACAGATAAGGTCGTTTTGCGTACCAAGCCTGGTTTTCTTCCAAAAGTGGTTTCCAATAAGAATATTAACCAGGAAATAGTTGTTCCTTCTCTGTGTCCTAATCCAGTTTCTAAAAAGGAACGTCTGTTACACAATCTTGATGTGGTTCGTGCTTTAAAGTTCTATCTGAAAGCAACTAAAGATTTCAGACAAACATCATCCTTGTTTGTCGTCTATTCTGGCAAGAGGAGAGGTCAAAAAGCGACTGCTACCTCTCTGTTTTTCTGGCTGAAAAGCATCATCCGGTTGGCTTATGAGACTGCTGGAAGGCAGCCTCCTGAACGAATTACAGCTCATTCCACTAGAGCTGTGGCTTCCACATGGGCTTTCAAGAATGAGGCTTCTGTTGAACAGATTTGTAAGGCAGCGACTTGGTCTTCACTGCATACATTTGCCAAATTTTACAAATTCGATACTTTTGCTTCTTCGGGGGCTATTTTTGGGAGAAAGGTTTTGCAAGCAGTGGTGCCTTCCATTTAGGTTACCCGACTTATTCCCTCCCTTCATCCGTGTCCTAAAGCTTTGGTATTGGTTCCCACAAGTAAGGATGAAGCCATGGACCGGATACACCAATGTAAGAGAAAACAGAATTTATGCTTACCTGATAAATTTCTTTCTCTTACGGTGTATCCGGTCCACGGCCCGCCCTGGCAATTAAGTCAGGTTTAAATTTATTTTTGTAAACTACAGTCACCACTGCACCCTATGGTTCTCCTTTTTCTCCTAACCGTCAGTCGAATGACTGGGGGGGTGGAGCCTGAGGGGAGCTATATGGACAGCTCTGCTGTGTGCTCTCTTTGCCACTTCCTGTAGGGATTGAGAATATCCCACAAGTAAGGATGAAGCCGTGGACCGGATACACCGTAAGAGAAAGAAATTTATCAGGTAAGCATAAATTCTGTTTTTTGAGCAGATCAAGTTTGCTTTGGTTTTTTTTTGGGTGTAGCCGTAGTCCATGTCAGTCTCTTCAGTAGAGCAATGATGGCTTTTAAGCATTTGGGAACTTGGGGGATATAATCCCCTCTGCACCTCCCATGTAGTTTGTGCTGCCCTTCTTTTGAAAATCTGAGAAGGTTTACTCAGTATTTTTTGTTTCCCACAGGTCCATGTAAAGAGTGATGCCTTTCAAACTTTGTGAGCTTTCCTGCTGCCGGGCAGATTGATCTTCAGGTAAGTGCCTAGTTTTTATTTTCTTATGGAGAATATGGCACTTTAGCAGTTAAGTCTGTTTTTGGGACGTTAAGCACTAATAATCCTATGTGGGGTTAATAGGATTTTAGTAGGCAGTGTGTGCAGGCACTCAGAAGTTATTTTGTTTGGAGAGACTTTAAATGTTCCTGTTTATTCCGGACTTTGTGGGTCAGAGACAGTCATACTGTGTGCAACGGCTCTGGAGGCTCAGATTTAGTTTATTTTTCCGGTTTGTTTCCGGACTTATTCCTTTTGTCACCCAGCTCCTAGCTTAAGCATCTGTTTTATGTAAGGGTGGAGAGTCTCTGTTTTATCTCCTTTATTATGTGTTACAGCATTTTCTGGTTTGTTGTCCTAGAGGTTGAAACGCTTAGGTTTCTTATGGGAGCGGGTGATGCAAAAATAAAAATAATTTATTTTTATTTCATTTCAGACACACAGCTGAGTTGATTGCACGCGCTTTTTTTTTTGTGGAGTACATTTGTTCCTGCCCTCATCTTCTTCTGATTGCATGGCGGATAAGCGCCATCTTTATTTTAGAATGGAACAATGTGTCCGATCAGGGACACGCCTTCCTCTTGGTACTCCATCAGAACAGAGTTTTTTTGCTGAACGTACAATGTTTGTTTTGACTAGGAGCTGTTTTTTTTTTATTATGCTAAAGCTAATTTACTGTAGACGCCTCTAGGGGAATTTTGAAAGAATTTTTTTTGCAGGTTAACGATGTTTATCAGTTTATTTTGAAATATTTTTATTTAGGTTTTTGTACATACATACATAAAACAAAACAAATAATAGTCTAATAAATCCAACATTACTTATGCTCAACTCTTACTTGTAAAGTAGTTAAATATAAAAATAAAAATAAAAGAAAAATAAAGAGAAAAACATTTTTATGTCTTTTATTGCTCTCTATTTATGGCATGATCTGCCTTTCCGCATGTCCTGCTCTCCCCCCCCCTTCTAGAGGCCTCATGGTAGTGAATGTAAGGTTCCCATTGCAACAAGTATGCGTCCCTATTATTTAGGGTTTCAGCTACTGCAGTTGCTTTCTCGAAGTGGTAAGATATTTTTTGCTTTACCCTATCAAAACTGGGTGGGGTACTTTTCCAAAATTGGGCTACACTCAGCCTAACTATAGTGCAAATCCACATAATTAGTCTGTTGTTATGTTTGGTGAATTCCCCAATCGGGAAGTGGAGTAAGGCCTGTTCCATAGTTAAAGTAACCCTCTTCTGGAAGATCTCGCTAATGAGGTTAGAGGTATGATCCCAGATTTCTTTTGCGTATCTACAACTCCACCACATGTGGGAGTAGGTCCCTGATTCTCCACACCCTCTGTAACACAGTTTAGTTAGTGGGTCAGTCCCCCCTCCCGATCTAGCCGGATAAAGGTACCACCTAAAGGCCACTTTGATAAAATTTTCCTTGAGTGTTGCGTTTTGTGAGAATGATAACCCACCCCTAAGATTTTCCGTCCACTGTTCGATTGACCACGTTTTCCCCGTGTCCTGTTCCCATTTTAACATGAGGTGAGGTTTGTCAGCTGTCGGTGGCCGGTTGAGGATTTTGTATAGGGTTGAGATGCCTCCCCTTATATGATGGGTCGATAGACCTAATGTTTCAAGTGTAGTGCAGGGTGGGGATTTTTCATTACCCATTATCTGTTGAACCCTAGATTTCAGTTGTAGGTAATGGTACCAAATATGTTTATCCTCAGGGTCAAGGGCTTGGTATTGATCATAGGTCATCAGTGACCCTTCTTTATATGCATCTGCTATCCTATATAACCCCCTGTTGCTCCATTTCTGTTGTGTAGCTGTATCAATAAGAGAATGTGGAGTTATCAGAGGGGTTATTTTTGATTTTTTACTGAGTAGAGGAAATTTTAAATTTAGTTTTTTCCATATGTATATAGTATGTTGAATTGCAATGTATTCATATTTTTTATGTGTCGCAGTGTTATGTGGGGTCCATAATAAGTTAGATACTGGGAAAATATTTAGGGCCTTAGATTCAATATGAACCCACTGTGGTATGTTACTGGTGATGAACCACTTTAAGGTTTGCGCCATACGGGCTGAATAATAGTATGGGATTAGGTTTGGTAATCCCACCCCTCCCCCCTTCCTGTCAGTGCACATAATTTTTTTATTAATCCTTGCCCTTTTGCCCTGCCATATAAAATGAAGAATGTCTCTCTGAAGTTTGTGCAGTTCTGTGAGTGGTAGTGTTATTGGGAGAGAGCGGAATAAGTACAGTAGTTTGGGAAGTAAAGACATCTTTATAGATATAATTCTGCCGTATAGGGATAGTTTCAGTTTCATCCACTCCGCTAACAGCTCTCTAGCATATGAAAATATTGGTGAATAATTTAGGTGATAAAGGGAATGTATATTGCTGGATAGATTAATTCCAAGGTATTTGATGGACTTTTTTGGCCAGCTAAATGAAAAATTTAGTTTCATTAATTTTTGGGTGTGCTGTGGCAAATTAATGCCGAATGCTTCACATTTACTCTCGTTTATTTTGTAGCCGGAAATGCGTCCAAAATGCTGTATTAAGTCATATACTGGGGGTAGGGAGAGCAGTGGTTTGGTCAATGTAAGTATTACGTCATCCGCAAATAACGAAATTTTGTGGTCAGACTGTCCTACTGTGATTCCAGAAATGTCTCGGTTGTCTCGTATTTTGATTGCTAAGGGTTCTATACTTAACGCAAATAGCAGTGGGGAAAGTGGGCACCCCTGACGTGTGCCATTATTGATGTGTATTGAGTGGGACTGGTACCCGGAGAGTTTGACATATGCAGTGGGGCACGAATACAGTGATTTCAATGCATCAGCGAAAGGACCCTTGATTCCCGCCCTGCCCAGTACTGCAAACATAAAGTCCCAATCAATCCTATCGAACGCCTTCTCTGCATCCAGAGAAAGGAACAGAGAAGGCGTTCCCTTAACTGTGGCTATATTGATTAAGTCTATTATTTTTCTTGTGTTGTCTGGAGCTTCCCTTTGCATGATAAACCCCACTTGATCGGGGTGTATTAGTTTAATGAGGAGGGGGTTGAGACGATTTGCTAAAATTTTGGTGAATAGTTTAATATCTTGATTAATTAGTGAGATGGGCCTATAATTTTGACAATGGTTTTTATTTTTCCCTGGTTTAGGTATAACTGAGATTCTCGCCATTAGTAGTTCCTTAGGTATTTCCTTCCCCTGAAGCATTGAATTAAACACCTTGGCCAGTTGTGGGACTAAGAAAGGTTGCAGGGTTTTATAGAAAAGACCAGAGTAACCGTCAGGTCCTGGGGCTTTTGAGCCTTTGAGGTTTTTAATACTAAATTTTATTTCCTCATGGGTTATGGGTCTATTTAGGGAATCACGATCTTCTGCGGTAATGGTTGGGAAGGGACTGTCTCCTAAAAAGTTTATTAATTCTGTGGTCATGTCCTTTTGTGTATTGCTGGTCTTTAAATTGTATAGCCTGCTGTAATAGTCAGCAAATAAGTTCGCTATGGCTTGGGGATCATTGGTGGTTTTGTTGTCTGATGTTTGCAGCTGGGGGATTGTAGTGGTTCTAGTTATTTCCTTCAGTTTATTAGCAAGCATTTTATCTGGCTTGTTTCCGTAGATGTAGTATTGGGTGTCAATTACCTTTATTGATCGAAGTGCCTCTTTATTTAGGAGTTTATCTAATTCCTCATTTATCGTTTTTAATTGTTTAGCTATGGTTTTTGTAGGGTGTGTGCTAAGTTGTAGTCTCAACGCATTTGCTTCTAATCTTAGTTTTGTTTTGGTAGCTTCTGTGAGTTTACGTTGCTTGGCTGATTCTGCAATCAAAAGCCCTCTAATATATGCTTTCAGGGCTCCCCACTCGAGGATTGGATTATCAGTAGAGCCAGCGTTAAGTTCAATAAATTCCCTCACTTGCTGTTGTACCTTATCTAAAATCACACTATCCTGGAGCAAAATGGGGTCATAGGTCCAAGTTTTACATCTAAGTGGGTTAAGCATTCCTGCCAGAGTCACTGTTACAATAGAGTGGTCAGACCATGAGCAATTTTTAATTGTGGCTCTGGTTAGCAGAGGCATTAGAATTTGACTGATGAGGATGTAGTCTATTCTGGAATGTGTTGTGTGTGCTGGTGAGTAATATGTGTAATCTCTGACATTCTGGTTCAATGATCGCCAACTGTCAATCAGGTTATGGTCTGTGGTGAAGTCCAACAGGACTCTACTCTTCTTTTTGGGCGAGATATTTTGTGAAAAGGCTTGATTTGATCTGTCTACTTTATCATTCATGGTGCAGTTGAAATCCCCTCCTACAATCATTTTATGTCTTTTCCACAATGTGAGATGTTTGCTTAATTTGGAGATAAAATTTACCTGTTGATCATTTGGGGCGTATATGTTGACTATGAGGACAGGGGTGTTTTGAATCGTTCCCTTTACTATTAAGAATCTTCCCTCCCTATCCTTCACAACCGATTCTTCGTGAAAGTTTAAAGTGGAGTGGATTAGTATTGAGACCCCACATTTTTTTTTAGGTCCTATTGCGTGGTATTGGGTGGGAAAAGCTTTATCCCAGTATTTGGGAGTAAATTTAGGTGTGAAGTGTGTTTCCTGCAACATTACTATGTGTGCATTTAGAGCTTTATATTCTAGAATTGCTTTCTTCCTCTTGACGTCTGAATTTAAGCCTCTAACATTATGTGAGATAATGTTTATTGACATGATGTGGGTATGTGGGGGGGGTAGCTTAACCGGTACCTGTGATCATATATTCGAGGAACCCAAAACCTGGACTTCTGGGGGAGAGCAGTGCGGACCATCCCATATGTTGTCTCCTCATTCGGAGAATGTACTAAATCTATTTTGCGAGCGAAGGGAAGGCACAGTTTAATATATGGCAATGAAAGATACCTAGGAATGAGAGAGCAAATTTCAAAAATTTCAGTAAAGACAAAAAAGCATGTAAAGACAAGTTGAGCAATGTTAAAACTTATATCAAACAGGTGAATAGGAGTAATCATTATGTGACAAATAAACCTATATTCTTTACTGTGAACATGTGCAATTCTTTGTAGTTGGATGGGGACAGGAAAGATTAAGGGAAGGTGAGGGGAGGGGGAGGGCATGGAGGGAAGGCATAGGGATTGAAGGGAAAGGGTAAGATCCTGAGAATTTAAGCATATTTTTTATATTCAAGATTTAGTCCAGCCATCAGAGTGGTGACAACAATTTGGACTGCGAGATGGACTATAATCAAAAATGGTGCTATCAGTCCAACACCGGAGGAGATAATCTCTTCCGGTAATTATTAGGTAACTTTAAAACACTAGAGCTGTAAATAGAAAAAAAAAAACAGGGTTAAACTGTTAACTTTCAGAAACTTGGAAGTATGTATATTAAACCTCTTAATTAAGTGGAAGAGTCCTCATCATCGGTAGGGTGAGCTTCCTGAGTAGTGCTGCTCAGCTTCGTTTTCTGTCTCTTTGCTTTGCTATTTTTCCCCACTGGAATCCATTCTCTTTGGATAGATTTCTTCTGGGTTTCCGGAATATTGGGTGATGTTTGGAGGTCTGTCTGAATTTTTAGTCGGTCAAGTATGGCTTTTCCTTCCTCCAGGGTGGAGCATGCGTAGTTGTTGTTATGATAGGAAAAAGTCAGTTTAAAGGGGAAATTCCACCTGTATTTGATGTGTTCCTTGGTGAGGGCTGTGGTTATAGGTTTCAAGTTTCTTCTCTTCCTTAAGGTAATGGGAGCAAGGTCTGCAAAAATCTGTATGTTATTACCTTCGAACTCAATGCATTTTTTTTCTCTGGCAGCTTTCATGATGAGCTCTTTCACATGGTAGTAATGCATCTTAAGAATTACGTCCCTATTTATATTTTGCTGGGGCCTTGTGAGGGCTCTGTGTACTCTGTCCATTAATAATAGGTGCAAGTCAAGGTCGGGCACTAGCTGTTGAAACAGATCTGTCATAGTTGCTTCGAGGTCTTTATAAGATTCTGGGAGATCCCTGATTTGCAGATTGGATCTGCGTGACCTGTTTTCAAGGTCTTCAAGCTGGTCCTCCAGTTTAGTTATGTAGGATGTATTGTCCTGAATGGAGCTTTTGATAACTGGGATTTCTTCAGCCATAGTGTCAAGCCTCTCCTCAATTTCTGCTGTTCTCCCACCTATTTCTTTGATATCTTGTCTAATCTCTTGCATAGCTGTTTTAAATTCTTCTTGGAACAAAGATTTAATCTGAGACAATAAATCTCTGTTGGGATCTTCTGGGTGAGTGACCTCGGGGTCCCTTAAGTTGCTCGCTGACGGGCTAATGGCTTTAGCTGGGCTATTTTTATCCGTGCTTTTCTGTTTCATTTGTGACCTAGAAAGGCACTCCTTAACGGTTTGAGACTTATTTCTCCAACATAGGTGTGTCCGGTCCACGGCGTCATCCTTACTTGTGGGATATTCTCCTCCCCAACAGGAAATGGCAAAGAGCCCAGCAAAGCTGGCCATATAGTCCCTCCCAGGCTCCGCCTACCCCAGTCATTCTCTTTGCCGTTGCACAGGCAACATCTCCACGGAGATGGCTAAGAGTTTTTTTGGTGTTTAAATGTAGTTTTATTCTTCAATCAAGAGTTTGTTATTTTAAAATAGTGCTGGTATGTACTATTTACTCTGAAACAGAAAAGAGATGAAGATTTCTGTTTGTAAGAGGAAAATGATTTTAGCAACCGTTACTAAAATCGATGGCTGTTTCCACACAGGACTGTTGAGATGAATTAACTTCAGTTGGGGGAAACAGTGAGCAGACTTTTGCTGCTTGAGGTATGACACATTTCTAACAAGACTTGGTAATGCTGGAAGCTGTCATTTTCCCTATGGGAACCGGTAAGCCATTTTCTTAGTTTAGTATAAGAATAAAGGGCTTCATTAGGGCTTAAAAAAACTGGTAGACATTTTTCTGGGCTAAAACGATTACTTTACTAAGCATATTTGGCAGATTATAACTATTAATAGTTATTATAATCTTGGGGATTGTTTTAAAAAAACGGCAGGCACTGTATTGGACACCTTTTTCACTGGGGGCCTTTTCTAGTCATAGGCAGAGCCTCATTTTCGCGCCACTAATGCGCAGTTGTTTTTGGAAAGCATGGCATGCAGATGCATGTGTGAGGAGCTAAGAACCACTGAAAAAGCTTATAGAAGGCATCATTTGGTATCGTATTCCCCTCTGGGCTTGGTTGGGTCTCAGCAAAGCAGATACCTGGGACTGTATAGGGGTTAAATGTAAAAACGGCTCCGGTTCCGTTATTTTAAGGGTTAAAGCTTTCAAATTTGGTGTGCAATACTTTTAAGGCTTTAAGATACTGTGGTGAAATTTTGGTGAATTTTGAACAATTCCTTCATACTTTTTCACATATTCAGTAATAAAGTGTGTTCAGTTTAAAATTTAAAGTGACAGTAACGGTTTTATTGTAAAACGTTTTTTGTGCTTTGTTGACAAGTTTAAGCCTGTTTAACATGTCTGAACCATCAGATAACGATGTTCTATATGTATGAAAGCCAAGGTTTCTCCCCATTTAAATATATGTGATAATTGTGTCATAGTGTCCAAACAAAGTAGGGACAATAATGCCATAGATAATGATATTGCCCATGATGATTCCTCAAATGAGGGGAGTAAGCATGGTACTGCATCATCCCCTTCTGTGTCTACACCAGTTTTGCCCACACAAGAGGCCCCTAGTACATCTAGTGCGCCAATACTTATTACCATGCAACAATTAACGGCTGTAATGGATAACTCCATAGCAAATCTTTTATCCAAAATGCCTACTTATCAGAGAAAGCGCGATTGCTCTGTTTTAAACACTGAAGAGCAAGAGGACGCTGATGATAACTGTTCTGACATGCCCTCACACCAATCTGAAGGGGCCAGGAGGGAGGTTTTGTCTGAGGGAGAAATTTCAGATTCAGGGAAAATTTCTCAACAAGCTGAACCTGATGTTGTAACATTTAAATTTAAATTAGAACATCTCCACGCACTACTTAAGGAGGTATTATCTGCTCTGGATGATTGTGACAATTTGGTCATTCCAAAGAAATTATGTAAGATGGATAAGTTCCTAGAGGTTCCGGTGTCCCCCGATGCTTTTCCTATACCCAAGCGGGTGGCGGACATAGTAAATAAGGAGTGGGAAAGGCCCGGCATACCTTTTTGTTCCTCCCCCTATATTTAAGAAATTATTTCCTATAGTCGACCCCAGAAAGGACTTATGGCAGACAGTCCCCAAGGTCGAGGGGGCGGTTTCTACTCTAAACAAACGCACTATAGAAGATAGTTGTGCTTTCAAGATCCTATGGATAAAAAGTTAGAGGGTTTGCTTAAAAAGATGTTTGTTCAGCAAGGTTACCTTCTACAACCAATTTCATGCATTGTTCCTGTCACTACAGCTGCGTGTTTCTGGTTCGAAGAACTAGAAAAGTCGCTCAATAAAGAATCTTCGTCTGAGGAGGTTATGGACAGAGTTCAAGCACTTAAATTGGCTAACTCTTTTATTTTAGATGCCGCTTTGCAATTAGCTAGATTAGCGGCGAATAATTCAGGATTTGCTATCGTGGCGCGCAGAGCGCTTTGGCTAAAGTCTTGGTCAGCGGATGTGTCCTCCAAGACCAAATTGCTTAACATCCCTTTCAAGGGTAAAACACTGTTTGGCCCTGACTTGAAAGAGATTATTTCAGACATCACTGGGGGAAAGGGCCACGCCCTTCCTCAGGATAGGTCTTTTAAGGCTAAAAATAAGCCAAATTTTCGTCCCTTTCGCAGAAACGGACCAGCCTCAAATTCTACACCCTCTAAGTAAGAGGGTAATACTTCTCAAACCAAGCCAGCCTGGAGACCGATGCAAGGCTGGAACAATGGTAAGCAGGCCAAGAAACCTGCCACTGCTACCAAAACAGCGTGAAGTGTTGGCCCCCGATCCGGGACCGGATCTGGTGGGGGGCAGACTTTCTCTCTTTGCTCAGGCTTGGGCAAGAGATATTCAGGATCCTTGGGCGCTATAAATAGTTTCTCAAGGTTATCTCCTGGAATTCAGGGAACTACCCCCAAGGGGAAGGTTCCACAGGTCTCAATTATATTCGAACCAAATAAAAAGACAGGCATTCTTACATTGTGTAGAAGACCTGTCAAGAATGGGAGTGATTCATCCTGTTCCATTAGGAGAACAAGGGATGGGGTTTTACTCCAACCTGTTCATAGTTCCCAAAAAAGAGGGAACATTCAGACCAATTTTAGATCTCAAGATTCTAAACAAGTTTCTAAGGGTTTCATCGTTCAAAATGGAAACCATTCGAACGATCCTTCCTACCATCCAGGAAGGTCAATTCATGACCACAGTGGATTTAAAGGATGCGTACCTACATATTCCTATCCACAAGGAACATCTTCGGTTCCTAAGGTTCGCCTTTCTGGACAAGCATTACCAGTTTGTGGCACTTCCATTCGGATTAGCCACTGCTCCAAGGATTTTCACAAAGGTACTAGGGTCCCTTCTAGCGGTGCTAAGACCAAGGGGCATTGCAGTAGTACCTTACTTGGACGACATCTTGATTCAAGTGTCGTCTCTGTCAAAAGCAAGGGCTCATACGGACATTGTCCTAGCCTTTCTCAGATCTCACAGGTGGAAAGTGAACATAGAAAAAAGTTCTCTGTCCCCGTCAACAAGAGTTCCCTTCTTGGGAACAATAATAGTTTCCTTAGAAATGAAGATTTTTCTGACAGAGGCCAGAAAATCAAACTTCTAAGCTCTTGTCAGGTACTTCATTCTGTTCTTCTTCCTTCCATAGCGCAGTGCATGGAAGTAATAGGTTTGATGGTTGCGGCAATGGACATAGTTCCTTTTGCGCGAATTCATCTAAGACCATTACAACTGTGCATGCTCAGACTGTGGAATGGGGATTATACAGACTTGTCTCCGACGATCCAAGTAGATCAAAGGACCAGAGATTCACTCCGTTGGTGGCTGACCCTGGACAACCTGTCACAGGGAATGAGCTTCCGCAGACCAGAGTGGGTCATTGTCACGACCGACGCCAGTCTGGTGGGCTGGGGCGCGGTCTGGGAACCCCTGAAAGCTCAGGGTCTATGGTCTCGGGAAGACACTCTTCTCCCGATAAACATTCTGGAACTGAGAGCGATATTCAATGCTCTCAAGGCTTGGCCTCGACTAGCAAAGGCCAAATTCATAAGGTGTCAATCAGACAACATGACGACTGTTGCATATATCAACCATCAGGGGGGAACAAGGAGTTCCCTGGTGATGGAGGAGCATCCGGGGGAGTGGGAACTCCATCCGGAAATCTTTGCCCAAATAACTCAATTATGGGGCATTCCAGACATGGATCTGATGGCCTCTCGTCAGAACTTCAAGGTCCCTTGTTACGGGTCCAAATCCAGGGATCCCAAGGCGACTCTAGTGGATACAATAGTAGCACCTTGGATCTTCAACCTAGCTTATGTATTCCCACCGTTTCCTCTCATTCCCAGGCTGGTAGCCAGGATCAATCAGGAGAGGGCTTCGGTGATCTTGATAGTTCCTGCGTGGCCACGCAGGACTTGGTATGCAGACCTGGTGAATATGTCATCGGCTCCACCATGGAAGCTACCTTTGAGACAGGACCTTCTTGTTCAGGGTCCATTTGAACATCCGAATCTGGTTTCCCTCCAACTGACTGCTTGGAGATTGAACGCTTGATTCTATCAAAGCGTGGGTTTTCAGATTCTGTAATAGATACTCTTATTCAGGCTAGAAAGCCTGTAACTAGAAAAATTTACCATAAAATATGGAAAAAATATATCTGTTGGTGTGAATCTAAAGGATTCCCATGGAACAAGATAAAAATTCCTAAGATTCTTTCCTTTCTACAAGAAGGTTTGGAGAAAGGATTATCTGCAAGTTCTCTGAAGGGACAGATCTCTGCTTTATCTGTTTTACTTCACAAAAGGCTGGCAGCTGTGCCAGACGTTTAAGCGTTTGTTCAGGCTCTGGTTAGAATCAAGCCTGTTTACAGACCTTTGACTCCTCCCTGGAGTCTTAATCTAGTTCTTTCAGTTCTTCAAGGGGTTCCGTTTGAACCCTTACATTCCGTAGATATTAAGTTATTATCGCGGAAAGTTTTGTTTTTTGGTTGCAATTTCTTCTGCTAGAAGAGTTTCTGAGTTATCTGCTCTGCAGTGTTCTCCGCCCTATCTGGTCCATGCAGATAAGGTGGTTTTGCATACTGAGCCTGGTTTTCTTCCGAAGGTTGTTTCCAACAAAAATATTAACCAGGAGATAGTTGTGCCTTCTTTGTGTCCGAATCCAGTTTCAGAGAAGGAACGTTTGTTACACAATTTGGACGTAGTCCGTGCTCTAAAATTCTATTTAGAGGTTACTGAAGGTTTCAGACAAACATCTTCTTCGTTTGTTGTTTATTCTGGTAAAAGGAGAGGTAAAAAAGCAACTTCTACCTCTCTTTCCTTTTGGCTTAAAAGCATTATCAGATTGGATTTTGAGACTGCCGGACGGCAGCCTCCTGAAAGTATCACAGCTCACTCCACTAGGGCTGTGGCTTCCACATGGGCCTTCAAGAACGAGGCTCCTGTTGACCAGATATGTAAGGCAGCGACTTGGTCTTCACTGCACTCTTTTGCCAAATTTTACAAATTTTATACTTTTGCTTCTTCGGAGGTTATTTTTGGGAGAAAGGTTTTGCAAGCCGTGGTGCCTTCCGTTTAGGTGACCTGATTTGCTCCCTCCCTTCATCCGTGTCCTAAAGCTTTGGTATTGGTTCCCACAAGTAAGGATGACGCCGTGGACCGGACACACCTATGTTGGAGAAAACAGAATTTATGCTTGCCTGATAAATTACTTTCTCCAACGGTGTGTCCGGTCCACGGCCCGCCCTGGTTTTTTAATCAGGTCTGATGAATTATTTTCTCTAACTACAGTCACCACGTTACCATATGGTTTCTCCTATATATATTTCCTCCTGTCCGTCGGTCGAATGACTGGGGTAGGCGGAGCCTGGGAGGGACTATATGGCCAGCTTTGCTGGGCTCTTTGCCATTTCCTGTTGGGGAGGAGAATATCCCACAAGTAAGGATGACGCCGTGGACCGGACACACCGTTGGAGAAAGTAATTTATCAGGCAAGCATAAATTCTGTTTTTTCATGCTGTCTTGTTTCAAGAAGTGTAATAAGAAACAATAGGGTGGGGAACTTATGAGTGTAATACAAGGATGCTGGTTCACTTTTAATTCTCAGGATTTGGCTTAGAAGTTAGCTTATTATGCACATGCCTGCTGTTGTCCAAAAATAAATTGGAGTTACATGCTGTGAAGGTTTATTGCCTTGCTCCGCTTCTCTGTTCTCACATTAAGGCAATTAGTGACAGGAGTCTAGAGCTGAAGAAAGTGTTGTATTATCCCTCTCGTCAATTGACTTGTAGGCCCCAAATGAGTCTCTCCCAATTTTCCCAGGCCGCCCCTAAAAAGTGTAGCCTCCCGGGTAGAGAGATCAGGTCTGATGAGCCTACGGAGAGGGTTTATTGATTGCTTAATAAATTTTGATGTTTTAGATCATGCTAAAACTCGCACTGTGCTAGTCCTTTAAGTGAGGGTGTGGAGCGTGGGTTGAAAATGGCGTTTTTCCCGCCGTCAGAAAAGCTGCACACTGTGAGTCCCTGTCAGGCTGTGCCTTTATCACTTGTATTGGTGCTGCCCGGATCCCTCCGGATAATAGTGAGTGTGTTTAAGTGTCCCCCAAAAACTTTTGCAATGTTCTGGCCAAGAGTAAAGAGAGGGTCTTACTTATTTCTTGCCTCCGGATCTCTCCCAGGTCCCACCACGTGGGTCAGCTTGTCTCTCTCTCCGTGACCGTGTGGGGATGTAACCCCTGTCCTGAGCCGGTCCCGGCAGTTGCTGATGGCTCCTGGGTAACAGTTGTGCTAAGGGCGATTGCGGCAGCGAACCTGGCAGTCACCGGAGCGGAGCCCCGACCCTCCGGTCACTGCTGTGTGTTCCTTAGGCCTCTAGTTTTAGGCAGATGGATTGTGATGTCGCCCGATCTTTAGGGAATTACCCCAGAATTAGGTGTTGTTCTTGAGGTCTTCCTTAGTGTTTATTGCGGAATAGATGAGCTGAAAATTCGATGTTTATCAGTTTAATAGTCCAAGAGGACAAGGTCTGGGGTTCTTTTCATTAATCTGGGGGTCTTTAGTAGGCGCTACAGATTTTGTCTTTTATCTAATATTTTTCTATCATTGCAATACACATCCTGCAGTTTATAGGTTGTTGTTTTTTCAAATTTAGTATTGTTAGTTCTTGCCTGCTAATGTTAGTAAGGCTACTCACTTAGTTTTAAGTAGCTTCAACTTTTATGCAGCAAGTATATACCTTTTCTGAGGTATATTAGTCTCTATGTTCTTAAAGTGATAGTGTCATTTTAAATATTTTTTTTCCAAGACTTAAATTTTAACCTTTTGTCTCTCTGGATGATACTGTTTAGGCTGTGTCACAGTTTTTTTCCTCAAACGTCCCAAGCTTTTGTATGACATCATATGCAGTGTCCTGCGGTTCCTCTCAATCTCCTGGAGGAGTTTTTTGCTTGCAGAATAGTCTACCCCCAGGTATCTTCATGTATCTGTGGCTTTTTCTGATTTTTTTCCTATTTTAAAGGGAAATTGCAAGAGGAACATTAACGAATCAGATAGTAAGGTTTCTTGCTGCTTACTGCTACTCTTTTTTTCCTTCCTATAGTGTATGAGGAGGATATTTCTTAGCATCTGAGGGTTAAAGCTAAGAGTCTGTTAGTATAATTCCTTCATTTGGCGATGAAGTAGTTCTCTTCAGTATCAAGCCTGGACTCCTTTGTGTATTATTTGTAGGTTGGTTTCTAGATAGACCTCGGCTCCCCTGTCATTGTCTCTTCTCAGAATTTAATATATACTTGGACTCAGCTGGGGGGAATTTAAGCTGTCTCCTTTAATTTTCATGGCACTTGATGCTTAAAGTAGTAGAGGTCTTTACTATTATGGTTAGAGATTTTCAACCCGTATAGAGGGTGGATGCTCTTTTATAGATGGAAGTTTTTATGGACAAGTGCATCCTCTTTGGTGCAACGCCTTGTCTGTCTCCATTTGGAAGTTTCCATGAGGAGATCCAGATCAGAAGGGCCGTTGGGCCAATCTTTTATTTTTGTTGCTTCCTTCGTAACTTCAGGAAGTCTTCCCCTCTGTCTTCCAAGATGCAGCAGTTCAAGTCCTCTTGGATACCCAGTACAGTCTTGGATCAGGGGGAAGTAATTATGGAAATCTGCAGCTGTATTTCATTCAGCATGTAGGGTTTGTCCCGAGCCAGGATTGAGTCCTGTGGGAGGCAGTTTCAGTTTTTATCATGCCTGGATACAGGATGTCCTGGATCTCTAAAGGACTATAGATATAGTATTCCAGGGTTTAGAATTGGAATTCATCCTCTTCCTCTCAGGAGCAGGTTCCTCTCTATATGATCTGTGGTCCAGATAAGAAGAGAGGCGTTCTTGAAATGTTTTCAGGATCCTCCACCATTGGAGTATTTGTTCCTGTTCTAGTTTTGGAACATGGTTTAGTCTATTGTTCTTGTAAAAAGGAGGAAATTGGACAGTAAATGTCTAACTAAGATGGTGCAAGTGGGTCAGTCTATAGTGACATTAGACTTTAAGGATGCGTATCCTTACGTTCCTATTCAATTCTCTAATAATTTAAGAGTTTTGCTTTCTGGCCAAGCTTTTTCAGTTGTGGGCCATCTATGGTTTTGCCAGTTCCCAGTGTTTTCTCTTTCTAGGCTGCAATTCGTTTGCAGGGGTGTCCCTCCTGGATGTCCTATTGGTATTTTTCTATAAACAAAATCTCTTTTGGAGGTTTTTGTTATCTTCTTAGCTCCACAACAGTGGAGCTGGAAAAGAGGTTCCCTTGTTGCAGCTACAGGGGTAGGGTGTTTAGGGACTATATTTTCTCCTTATCGATGTAACTCTGTCTCACAAAGGTTAGAGGAGCCAAGAGCTTTCATTTTGCCTCTTTTTAGTCTTCTGTTTGACAATCAGTAGCTCTGTGTAGGGAGGTGATTAGTCTGATGGTGTCTTCTATGGACATAATTCCCTTGCTCGATACCGGTTGAGAGCTTTGCAGTTGTGCATGCTCTGATGGTGCAATGGGGATTGTTTCAGAGAATCTAGTTCTGTTGACAAGGGTATCTTCCCGTGATGGTTCTATCAGGGATCGGTCTCAGGTCACATGCTCTGGAGACTTTTTTATGGCCACCAGCCAGCTGGGCTGGGGTGGAGTCTGGTTTTTGTTGTAGGCACAGGGACTATGGTTCTGGGAGTTGTCTGTTCTCCCCTTCACATTTGGAGTTGAGAGTGATTTCTATGCTCTGAGAATTGGCCTCATTTGACTTTAGCCCAGTTTTCGGGTTCCGGTCAGACAATATAGCCCCTGTGGTTTCTTCAACCTCCAGGGAGGTACTCTGATTTCCTTAATCATGAAGGATGTGTTCAGGTTTTTTCTGTGGAAGGGTGCTCACAGTTATGGTCTTTCGGCCATTCACGTTTCTGGAAATGGATAACTGGAAACCGGATTCTGGAGGATTGTTGTTCCTCCTTTGTGTCCTAATCCTTCTTCTCATAAGGAGTGTTTGTTGAACAACCTTGATGTGGTTCGTGCATTGAATTTATTTATTTTTTTGCAGGCGACTAATGATTTTCGCCAGTCTTCTTCTTTATTTGTTGTTGTTTCTGGGAAGCATAAGGGTCTGAAAGCTATGGCTACTTCTCTTTCTTGTTGGTTGAGGAGTGTTATTCGCTTGGCTTATGAGACTGCTGATCAGCAGCCTCTTGAGAGAATCACGGCTCATTCCATGTGGGCTGTATCATCTTCCTGGGCCTTCAAAAATGGCCTTCAAAAATGGAGCTTCTGTAGATCAGCTTTGCAAGGCTGTGACTTGGTCATCTTAGCATACTTTTTCTAAATTTTACAATTTTGATACTTTTGTTTCAGCAGAGGCTTCTTTTGGGAGAAAGGTTCTTCAAGCAGTGGTGTCTTCTGTTTAGGTTTCCTGTCTTGTCCCTCCCTTATCATCCGTGTCCTCTAACTTGGGTATTGGTTCCCAACAGTAATTAAGATGATGCGTGGACTCGCCATGTCATTAGAAAGAAAACATAATTTATTCTTACCTGATAAATTTCTTTCTTTCTTGACACGGTCCACGGCCCGCCCTGTGTTTTTCAGACAGTTTATTTTTTTTATAAACCTCAGGCACCTCAGCACCTTATATTACTTCCTTTCTCCTTTCCCTTTGGTCGAATGACAGGGGATTGTGGGTAGGGGAGTGGTATTTAACAGTTTTTGCTGTGGTGCTTTTTGCCCCCTCCAGCTGGTCAGGAGTGATATTCCCAACAGTAATTAAGATGATCCATGCACTCACCGTGTCAAGAAATAAATAAATTTATCAGGTAAGAATAAATTATGTTTTTTCGTAAGGCACTTAACCAACTAATAGATAATGCTAAAGGCCCGACTATTATAGGAGGAGACTTTAACTTTCCACTCAACTCAGCAATAGATACATCCACAGGGAAATCTTATATGGGAAATAGACAAACAAAGGCTAACTGGCATGCTCTCCAAACCCTCCCACTATATGACACCTGGCAGATTACGCATCCCACTTCTTGGGACTACACCTTCTCCTCACATCCACAAAACTCCTACTCCTGCCTTGACTACATTCTTGGCGACCAAACCACACTCTCCAACTTAAAAGATTCTAAGATAACACATATGGTATGGTCAGACTAAAGCGCTGTGATTAACACTTTCACTTGGTCCTCTATATCACTTAGCTATCCAAGCTGGAGGCGCAATGATCTTATATTTTCAGACCCACTCATCCTTACTGACATCAAGGAGAAACCAGTTGAATTATTTTCTTTTAATAAACCCCTAGACACTTCTAACTCCAACAATTGGGAAACATACAAATGCTATATACTGGGGGAACTCATCAAACACATGAAGAGACAACATCAACAAAGAACTGCACAATATAATAGTCTCACCTCTAAACATATGCAATCCGAACTGGCACATAAACTTAATCCGACTTCCCTTCAACAGCGGGACAGAGATGCTTTAAACAATTATATAATTAAAAAATGTGCATTTGCGTTCCCTCACCATGAAAGCAAAGTTTTTTTGTTGAAAGCAATAAAACAGGTCACATGCTAGCTAGATCCCTCAAAAAATAGAAATACAAAACATTTATTAAAAACATTTAAAATCCATACGGATGCACCTCTTTTGCCATACTATAGGACTTCACTAAATACTACACATCATTACAGATTATCTAGCCCATATTAACCTCCCATCCCTTACAGCAGAAGACTCCTCCACCTTAAACCAACCATTCCATATACTAGAAATTTTAATGGCTATAAAATCCCTCCCACCCGGGTAAGCCCCAGGCCCAGGTGACTTCACCCCCAAATTCTACCATCTACTTATAACACAATTAAGCTGACAACTCTTTACTCTATTCCAATCAATAGACCAGACTTTCAATCTCTCGCAACACCTCTTGGAGGCTACCATATCAGTGATTCCAAAACCAGGCAAATGCCCTGATCAAGTAGGTAACTATAGACCAATATCCCTATTGAACATAGATGTAAAACTATATGCTAAGATTCTAGCCGTATAAATAAAGTCCTACCCTCATCCATACTGACCAGGTGGGTTTTATCCCCAGCAGTGAAGCCAAAGACAATTCCATTCGTATACTTCAAACTCTACATTACTCCAATAACAGCAAAACCCCAATTATTTTGCTCACTACGGATGCTGAGAAGGCGTTTGACAGGGTGGACTGGGAGTTCGTGTGGTCCACCTTGTCGAAATTTGGGTTCTCTACCAAATTAGTTACAAGAATAAAGGCCCTATACACTAACCCTACTGCTGTAATAGTAGTGACATCTTCCTGGTTGAATGTCAAAGGCACATTTCGATGTCACCATCGTACGTGCGTGGCCTGCGAGAGACTAGTGACGGGGGATACCTTCCATTCCCTCACTTCAGGCCAAGAGTTTAAAATTAACTGCTGCCTGAACTGTAGGTCTACATTTGTCATATATGTGATCAGTTGTGAAGCCTGCTCTGTCCAATATGTAGGGCTTACCACCAGGGAGGCCAGAACACAC
This sequence comes from Bombina bombina, assembly GCF_027579735.1. NCBI lineage: Eukaryota > Metazoa > Chordata > Amphibia > Anura > Bombinatoridae > Bombina > Bombina bombina. Next base: position 55,280,821 of record NC_069503.1, on the reverse strand, counting down.
ATAAAGGAACACCTAGCGGACATCAGAGCAGGTGTACTCACCACTCCACTTGTAAATCACTTCTCAGGGATACACTCAAAGGAGATCTCAACCTTCGCTTGGACCATCATTGAACGTATACCACCATTAAAGGGGGGACAGGATAGAAACCGTAAGTTGGGTGAGAGGGAGGTCTTCTGGATCTTCAAGCTTAGAACTAGGGTTCCAGAAGGCCTCAACTCGGAATTTGACCTCATCAATTTTTGGTGACCCCTTATTTTGTAGGAGACACACCTCTCGGTTATCCTTGACCCCTCTGGGTGGGTAGCTGGTGGTCAGCGAATGGGTTGATATATATTTATATTCCTTTACACTTACATCACATACCCATATACTCCTATATCTTATCTCGCATCTCTGTTATCCTGTCCTTTTGTTCTGTATTGTTTGTACTGTTTTGTACTCCTTTATGCGTTTATGCGTTTCTGTGACATCATGGTACCCTTTGACACATACCTCATATATTTATTTAAATTTAAATACATAAATACATTTAAATATATATTTGTTATATGGACATATATATTGTCACTATATTGTGTATCCAGTCATGGTCCCTGTGACCCTGTGTGCAGGGTTTCTGCCATGGTGGGTCTGACTCAAAACCAATAGTCTGATCTCTCCCTGTGTAATTCATCTTACTAGCCCTGTTACAAACGCTTTTTGTCTGGTAGATTCAGCTTGGGCTAGTTGAGATTATGAGGGTTGTGACAATCGGATTTGATTTCAGACAATCTCTTTTTTGTGTGGTATGATTGTACATATTGGTATATTTATTTACAAGTATTATGAGCTTATGTATGAAAATCCTTTTTTCCATGCATTTAACCATTTTTGTATTTTTTGTATTTCATATACTGGTTGATGACAATGAATATATGCTCCATCTAATACTTATTCTAATATATATATATATATATATATATTTTGAATCCATTTTCTGCAGGTGCTCCTGATCTATCCTCACCGGCTCACAGCAAAGGGATAATTTCTATAGTCTATGAAATTCAGATTCAAATTTATACTATATTACTAAATGTACCCTGACAGTATCTGTTGTAACGCCATGATTATATTACCTAATGCGAGTTTATGTAATCCTGCTAGGTTTGAGGCTCTTATAATATTATTTTACTATATATAATATTTTTTCTTTTCCTCTCTTTTTTCTACTTTTTTCTACTTTTTCTATTCTTTTGTATTGTTTCCTTTGCATAAGAATGCTTGTAACTAGTGCGATCTCTGTTTAGTGATAAATATATGCGTGCATCTGCACTGTGTTTACTACAATGTTGCTTAATGCTTCACTCTGATTGGTAATATGGAGCTGACGTAATATTTAGCATTCAATTGGTCAGGAGAAGAAAAATGGGTGTGTACCCACTGACCAATGGGAGCTAGGGCTGGTTGTTTTATAGTGCACGATGTACTTTTTAAAACAGGTAATGAGTAAGGCTACACGCTGAAACGTGTTTACCTGATATTTTCCAGCCCTACTGTATATATATTTTTCCGTGTTTAACCCGGGGTGTTTATCCCCTCCACATTTTTTGTGCATTTTGTTTATTTTGACTTCACTCATGTCGCGCTACGGCGCTAATTTGAAATAAATTGTTTTACCTGCATACCACCCGGTCTATGCTCCTCTATTTTTGTTTTTGTCCTTGTTCACGCTTGAGGCCTACTGAGTGAGCACGGAGGTGGTCACCGTACTGCACACACAGCTCAGGTTGCCATATGGGAGGAGGATTGGAAATTGAAGCAACCGCCAGTGAACGGCGGGTATAGGACTCAGCTGGAATACCCCTAAGGAAAAGGAGGCAGTTTGTACTGAAGTGAAACGACGGATTTGCAGTCAGCCCCTACTTCTGCCTGATACGTTCCGGAGGTTGACAGGTACGAGTCCTATCACACACTACACACATCTTGCATATGAAAGACTAGTGGTGTATACTTATTTCCAGATCCTTACCGCCACTGTTTCTGTGGGGAACGTCTGGAGGGTGTCCTCCCATTTAGTGACTCTCACTTGTGTAACTTTACCTTGTACCGGATCAGTGAAAAGTGTTCACACGGTGTATGTGGGGAGTTCATGTGATCACACTTCTACATTTCATCCCACGCTCTGCAACATTTCTACTGCTGTAATCCTTGCTAATGACTCAACTTCTGACAAATTTTCCATTAAAAACTGTACCTTACAGGGTTGCCCCCTATCACCCCTACTATTTGCCCTTACAGTTTAGACTTTTGCTACACATATCCAATGTAATCCAAACATCAAAGGACTGAAATTTGGCCCCATAGAACAAAAATGCCTACTGTAAGTAGACATCATCTTCACCATAGGCTCCCCAAGCACATCCATCCCCACTCTCCTAAAAGAACTTGATACATATAAAGTGATCTGTAACTTTTCCATCAACATGGACAAATCATCCTTCCTACCCATTAACCTGACAGACAAAACCACATATATAACTTCAAACATCTTATTCTCAACCTCCAACTCTATACGCTATCTAGGCATCAATATTACACCAGACTTAACAGAGCTATTCAATTTAAATTATCTTCCATTACAAACGGATACCAGAAGCTTTTAGAATCATGGCATAAACAGGGCCATTTATCTTGGATCAGTCATGTAAATGCTGTAAAAATGACAATGCTCCCAAAATACCTTTATTTCAATTACTCCCACTTGATCTACCCTCTCACTATTTGACAACACAATAGAAATATTTATATGATCATACCACCGTCCAAGAGTAACAAAACAGACCTTAAACCTAAACAGGGAAGATGGTGGCCTAGGAACTCCCAACCTAACTACTTTAGGGCTACCCAACTGGCATGTATTGTTGCATGGAATCATAACAACCTGTTTAAGCCATGGGTCCAACTAGAATCAGTGCTCCCCAATCTTCCTTCTTTGGGTGAGATGTGTTGGATCCCTAAAAGATACAGACCAACAACATGCACCACCAACTACTATGTAGCAAGCACATTCAAAACATGGGACAAAACCATCCAATTAAATCACCTAATCCAAAGCCAAATATCCCCTCTCACCCACTCTGGGGACACCCATTGTTCCTCCAGCCCGAATTGACACAAACAATCTCCAAAACTGATCAATTAAAACAACTACCAATATCTTCACTGTTTAAAGACGGACATTTCAAAACGCAAAATGACTTACAACATATAGGAACACCTTTTCACAAATGGTTTGTATATCTTCAAATTCGTCACGCAATCCAAATAAATCCACATAAGCTAAATTTTGTTAGACCTAACACACCATTTGAATCCTTATGTATTAATTTATTGTATGCTTAGAGGCTACTTCCCAACACATAAACCCCTATGCATAACTAAGTGGGAAAATGTACTGCAAGGAACGTTTACAGAAGAACAATGATGCAAATTCTTTAAATTGACTAAGAAAGCATCCATCTCCCCAATCATTGTAGAACTTAACTACAAAATCCTATCAAGATGGTACCTCACACCCCACTGACTCCACAGTATCTTCACTGGTTCCTCCTCACTGTGTTGGAGACATTGCGGTGAAATATGCACTCTCCCATATCTGCTGGCATTGCCCTCAGTTAAAAACATTTTGGGAAAACATCACCTTACACATTAACTCAATATTAGGCACAGCACTCGAAATTCGCCCTTCCATAATACTCCGCAATGACCCTCCCCCAAATCCCCTGCCTGTATCATAGGAAATTGTTACAATGTATGATAAATTGCGCCAATAGATTTAATACCTAGATTTTGGAAAAAAGCGACAACACCCACCTTACAAATGTGGCTAAAGGAAGTGATCATGTTCTCTCTTTGGAAAAACTCCACCACTGCTTTCAAGGTAAAGCTGATTTTATCTTAGACATCATATTTATATGGGACCAGAAAACAACAATATAACCTAACCAGTACCTTTGACACAAAACCTTCTCATCTCCCCCCTCCCCCTCCACCCCTTCTTTAACTTATTTCCTCTCCTACTTTTCACCCTCTTTAGAAATATCCTTCATTTCTTTACGGTCACACGGCTACGTTGATTATAGTGCCTCTAATTTATGTTATCAACAGTGACTGTAATTTGTATTTATATTTTATTTTCACTATATTCCACAAATGTTATGTGCTAATGTTATTCATGTTGTGTTCATTTTTTAAAAATTCAAATAAAACAATTTAATTAAAAAAAATAACTGTTTGCTTGTTGTAATTTATTTCCATTATCAAATTGTACACAGCCTTTTAAATTACCTGTTATGGGGCACTGGCTCCTACTTAGCATATGCAGAAGTTCAAATTATATAAAAATTATGTGTCTGTTATTGGCTGATAGCTGTCACATGGTACAGGTGCAGAACTACATTTATCAGAAAACAATTTACTATGACTTTAAAAAGATAAGTAGATTTTATTGCATTGTATTTTTATTATGCATTTGTTGATTTTGTAATTCTATATGTTATGGTCCTTTTAAATGGACTGAATTTGCCAAAAGAACATATCTCATTATATTATCACTCCTTGTAAACAAAAAAATCTTTCTTTTCTTAACTCTATCCAAGATAACAATTGAAATGAACATTTTAGTTCTTATCTTGCAGTGTGATTTAAGACAACTCAGTATTGACCAAGAGAAGTTAAAGGACTGGGGGTGGAGCACATGACAAAATGTCTGACAGTGAGAATTAGTAGGAAGTACAATACCAATACTGCAGTATCCAATTTAACTTATATTTAAACAACGGATATTTAACATTTCTTTCAGAAAGAAAATATTGTTTCATATAAATGATAGAAAACAAAGATTATAATATATTTGTAAAGTTATGATATGGCCCCACTTAAATATATTTTCTACCATTATGTTGTCTAGATCTAGGAAGAATAATATTTAAGGGGCAATTATAACACCCACAGAGCTAACTGTACTAAATGCTTGTGCTGAATCAATAACACATATGTAGTAACCTAAACAGCTGATCTGTATCACATGAATTGTTATGTGTGCCTTTAATTATACCATACGTACAGTTAATCAGAACCATTATTTATTATTATCTGTCTAAACCATTTAATATACTTTTTACAGACATGACCAGAGCACTGAGAGATATCGGGTATTGATGTAATTGGAGTGAATAAGGGAACCTTCTTCCTGAGCACAGACATTGGAGCCTGTTATCAGCATGAACTCATATGTGTTAGGTGAGTAAAATAGATATTATGCTGATTTTAATTACTAGGAAAATAGAATAGATCACTCACTAAACAAATATAAACTATTATATTTATATCTGCATCTTTTAAGAAAATTTGTGTCAGTGACATTATAAAGAAGGAGCAACATCCATTGGGCTGAGGAAAAGGGAAAAAATACTACTCCCCCCGCTGTCCTTTTAGACCGACCATGTCCAACAACTGCCTAACCTCTCCCCCTGACCTGGTTCATTACTCAGAACACCTGCAACTCCACCTTCCCCTGCCCTGACCTCGCTCATGGAACACCCATAACTACACTTATGCCTACCTTGTTCCCATGTGTGAAACACTCACAACTCAGTAATTTAGTTTACTATGATGTAGTAATGTTTACATTCTATGTCATCCTTTTTTAATTTGTGATTTACAGGTAAATACATTTAAAAATACAAAACGGAAGGCATTTTTGAGTGTAAAAAATGTTTTTTTATTGAGATGGATGATATTATAAAGAATAAACAGTCTTATTTTTCTTTATTCCATTTCTTTTTATGTAGACAAACACTTGAATAGTTCATATCTCTCCTTCACTACAGAAAGCATCAGAATGATACCACAAACTCCAATAGTCTTGGACACCAATGACTATTCACAAACATTGGGGATATCACAGCAGATATTTAGAGAGGATGGTGAATTGGCAGGAACTGGTCAGCAATCATTATGTACAGAGAGTAATTTAGTCATCAAACAAGAGGAAAACATTTATGCCTTATCTAGTGAAATTATTATCCCAGAGGATAAACCACACACACTTACTGAGTTTTCAAAACATATTAAAGAAGGGAAAAGTTTACAGTCTAACCAAATGATTCATACAAAAGAGAAACCTTTCAAATCTACAGAATGTGAGAAAAGCTTTAGATGGAAGTCTCATCTACTAGAACACCAGAAAATTCACACAGGTGAGAAACCACACACATGTACTGAGTGCGGCAAATGTTTTACACGAATGGATCATCTGAAAACTCATAAAAAGATTCACACAGGAGAAAAGCCTTTCACCTGTACAGAGTGTGGAAAAAGTTTTACACAAAAGAGTGATCTGAAAAAGCATGAAATGAGTCACACAGGAGAAAAGCCTTTCACATGTACAGAGTGTGGAAAATGTTTTACACGAAAGAGTGTTCTGAAAAAGCATGAAATGAGTCACACAGGAGAAAAGCCTTTCACATGTACAGAGTGTGGAAAATATTTTACAGAAAAGAGTAAACTGAAAACTCATGAAAGGATTCACACAGGAGAAAAGCTTTTCACGTGTACAGAGTGTGGGAAATGTTTTACATTTAAAAGTATTCTGAAAACTCATGAAAGGTTTCACACAGGAGAAAAGCCTTTCACATGTACAGAGTGTGGAAAAAGTTTTACAGAAAAAAGTCATCTGAAAACTCATGAAAGGATTCACACAGGAGAAAAGCTTTTCACATGTACAGAGTGTGGGAAAAGTTTTACATTAAAAAGTAATCTGAAAACTCATGAAATGATTCACACAGGGGAAAAGCCTTTCACATGTACAGAGTGTGGGAAATGTTTTACAGAAAAGAGTAAACTGAAAACTCATGAAAGGATTCACACAGGAGAAAAGCCTTTCACATGTACAGAGTGTGGAAAAAGTTTTACACGAATGGATCATCTGAAAACTCACGAACGGATTCACACAGGAGAAAAGCCTTTTGCATGTACAGAGTGTGGAAAACGTTTTACACAAATAATTAGTCTGAAAACTCATGAAAGGAGTCACACAGGAGAAAAGCCTTTCACATGTACAGAGTGTGGAAAACGTTTTACAGAAAAGAGTAATCTGAAAACTCATGAAAGGATTCACAAGGGAAGAAAACTTTAACATGTTTGGAAAGTAGAAAAAAATGTTTTTACTGAAATCAGGTATCACAAAACACTAAATATTTATATACAAATAAACTTTATATACACAGTGTGCAAACCTTTTTACAATTATCCTAAAGAGGTCAAACTCTCTAAATAGAAGCATCAAAATGGATCCTATTGTAAATAACACTTTCTAATCCCAGTTATAAAAGCCCCAGATTGGAAGTGCTCTCCTGCTGTCCTTTGTTCCTCTATATATGTGCACCTCAGTTTCTCTCATATTAATGTGATAGAATACAAACACCACACAGGAATATACAAATCTGGCCTCATACTGACCCGTTTACACAACCATTTACCACCAAAGCACCCCCATTGTTGTTTATTAATACGCCAGTGTTAGGAGTTGTACATTTGATTTACATAGGGGAGGAAATAATTACAGTTACAGATTAAAGGAGTTTTTGTATGAATAGAGAATTATATAAACAAGAACATCAGTCTCAAATGATTGACATCTGGGAGATATATTTAATGTGCACATCAGATGGATGAACCTTTTCTTATAGCAATAGATGCTTAGCATTGTACATGTTATATACCAGAGGAATTACTGAGGAGATACTGATTTTATTTAATGAGACACAATATCAGTAACCGGTACATACGTGATCATAATCAGTTTAATTTAAATGGCTACTATAACCTACATATATACTGGGTATGTAATATGTGTGTCATGTGATCATAATCGGTTTAATTTAAATGGCTACTATAACCTACATGTATACTGGGTATGTAATATGTACGTCATGTTCTGTAACTTGATATTATGTCTGTTAGATGTTTTCATGTTAGTTAGAAGCCACAAGAACTGATAATAGCACATACTGTATATATAAAGGGAACATTATATGTCTGATAAATCCCTTTGTATCAAGAGCACAAGTGTTAGGTATATTTATACCATTGTGTGCATATATCATGTAATGCTGCTGTTTACTATATAATGATATACAATGTTTTTTCATGCAAATAAAAAGTGATTGTAATCCAGACCAGTATTTTGTGTTTTTTGTATAATTAAAAACACAATACCACAGAATAATTAGGAAAACATCATCAAAGACAGAAGCCAAATCTGACGGTGAAAGTTAAATGCTGATAATTCAGATAGAGCAGCAATTTTACCCAAATTTCCAATTTACTTCTATTATCTAATTTGCTTTGTTATTTTGGTATCATTTGTTAAAGAGTAAACATCGGAGGCTGATATTATATGAGCTTAGGGGCGTGCACGTTCATTTAGTACTCTGTGCAGCAGTGTTTGTAACTATGTATAACATTGCTATAAATGTTTATGCAAATTCTGTTGTCTGAAGATACGTGCATGCTCCTGAGTTCACCTAGGATTACTCTTCAACAAAGGATACTAAGAGGACTAAGCACAAATTATAATATAAGTAAATTGGAAAGTTGTTTGAAATATCATGTTCTATCCAATCCATTTAAGTTTAATTTTGCCTTTTCTGTCCCTTTAACAGTACATAAAACAATATCAAATTAACCCCCGACCTACACCAACCCAGATTATTAATCACCAGCAAGACTTTATACACAGACATTTTATGTAACTTAAATCATACTTAAAGGGATAGAAAATTATACTTTCATGATTCAGATAGAATGTGTAATTTTAATTTCACTTCTGTTATCATGTGTATGTGGTACAGAGAGCTGACGTGCCTCTTGTCATTGGCTCACCAGATATGTTCAGCTAGTTTCCAGTATTATATTGCTGCTCTGTAGCTGACTTTCCAGGAGTTAAATACATAGTTATAAACAATCAGTGGTACAATAATACAGTGATTTTTAACCTTTTTTTTGCCGTGGCACACTTTTTTACATTAAAAAATCCCGTGGCACACCACCATCCCAAAATTTTAAAAAAAATCACACATTGTAGCCTAATACAGCATATATATATATATACACATACACACAAACACACACATACTGTATGTATTGTGCTGTTATGTCATGCCTCCTACAAACTACCCCTGCACTGGGAGTAAAAAACAAGCAAAGTTTAAAAAATATGTCACACTGTTGTCAGTCTGCCATGGCACACCTGAGGATCTCTCACGGCACACTAGTGTGCCACGGCACACTGGTTGAAAAACACTGCAATAATAAACTGATCTAACATATTTAAAATATTTTTGCCCCTTTATATCCCTTTAATTAACAGCAGAGACAAATAATAACAATTATATCTAGATAATCAATATCTTGTTAGATTTGTCACAATGTTATCTTCATTAAACAAGAATTCACAACAAGATAGCACAAAGCTAAATCTGACTAAAGGGGCAGTAAACACCTTGAGACTGTAATATAAACTGACTAATTATTCCTAGGAAAACAACTTTACCGTATACTTTCATTGTCTAATAGTATTTGTGACGGACTTCCCCGCTACCCCGACTGGGTAGCGCCATCGACCGGGTCCTTCCTCTGCCTGGAACAAGTGGCTATGTAGCCCAGGAAAGTGATTTCTATGTAGCCCAGGAAAGTGATTTTAGCTGGAGCTCACCCAAATAACTAGACAGACTAGCCTTCAGGTGAACAAGAACTGATTTTATTGAAAACACACACTCCTTTTATACAGAGAGCTCATCTTGATAAGACCCAGGACAATCCCACTATTTTCCTGACATTCCCGCCCCTCCAGACTGACCGACGCCTCCATAGGAGCCACAGTGCCACATAATCTCAATACATAGGGGTGGCGGTTTCGGGGTGACTTCCAGGGTGTCATTTTAAAGCTCTCGGTTCCCAGATTTTACAGTCCAAAAATCATCAGGATTAATTACTGGGGACCGGAGTTACAGTCCGTTGAAATTATGGGGTTAGGGGTGTCCAAAACCCCCGGTTCCCAAAGGAGCTCCCCTCTGGCAATTCCCCCACCCCTTGTACTCCCCAGGGGCTACTAATCCCCAAAAGAGCAGAGCTCTGGGGCACATGGATAGCGGGTGTTCTGCTGTCCGGTGGCCGACCGGGAGTTCCAGGAGCCTGACCAGCCTGAGAGGGGTTAGGCGGGTGTCCATTGTGAGGTGGCCGACCGGGAGTTCCAGGAGCCCGGCCAGCCTAGGAGGGTTTTCCTGGTCATAAACCTCTTCTCTGAAGACAAAAACAAGCCAAAACAAAGCAAACAAACAGCTTCCAGAGATGGTGGTTGCTCTGAGGAGCCCAAAACTACTGAGAAACAGCTGGGGTGAAGTCTATAGGAGGGGCAAGGGTTCAGCCCCAGCAGCCCAGTATCCGTGACAACTCCCCCCCTCCAGTTCGGCAGACCCGGCTAGATCCACACACGGGTCAGCCTGGGGATGTCCGAGGAGTTTATGCCACTTCAGTCCGCCGGGAAAGTCCGTCAGCATTCCCATTGCTCTTTCCCGGTCGGTACTGTATGTCAAAGTTAAATGGCTGCAGGGCTAGGCTCCACCTCAACAGTCTCCCGTTGTCCCCGGAAACACGGTTGAGCCATACTAGGGGGTTGTGGTCAGTAAGGACGGTGAAGGGTCTCCCATATAGGTAGGGCTGCAACTTCTTCAAAGCCCATACCAGCACCAGACACTCCTTCTCAACCGCCGCATAGCCTACTTCTCGGGGTAGCAGTTTGCGACTGATGTAGGCAACGGGGTGGTCCTGTTCTTTATCGTCTGCCTGGCTTAGTATGGCCCCCAACCCAAACATGGAGGCATCTGTGTGGACAAAAAAATGTTTGGCTGGGTTAGGAGTGGCCAGTACTGGGGCAGAGATTAAGGCAGACTTAAGACTCTGGAAGGCTTTTTCACACTGGACCAGTCGGGGTTGTCGTTTAAGGGTCAGGTCAGTCAGGGATTTGGCGAGGGTGCTGTAATTAGGGACGAACCTCCGGTAGTAGCCTGCAGTACCCAGAAAGGCAAGGACTTGGGTTTTGGTCCTGGGGTGGGCGAGTTAGCCACTGCCTCGACTTTGGCCAGCCCGGGTCGCTGCTTACCACAGCCGACTCGGTGGCCTAAGTACTGAACTACCGAGTTCCCAATGGTACACTTATCTGGCTTCAAGGTTCTTGGGTACTAACACTACCTGGGACTGTTGGACGGTTCAATGACACCGAGGTCCAAGATTCCCCGGAGCTCCTGGTGCATACTGTCCCTGACAGCCTCTGGGACCCTGTAGGCAGCCTGTCGCAGGGGTGTCTGTCCCGGGGTCTCCACCCGGTAGATGGCTGTGGTGGTAAACCCAGGGACAGTAGAGAACATGTCACTTCTTTGTTCCAAGAGTCGCCGGACCTGCCTTTTCTGTCCGGGCTCTAACCTATCATCTAGGGATATGTCATCCACCCCTTGGGGGGTGTCAGTAGGTCCGGGAAGCTCCGGCATTGGAAGACTTTCAGAGTCTTCCACTGCCGGTGCACAGATAGCAGCCACATCTCTAGGTCTCTCTATGTATGCCTTTAACATGTTCACATGAAAGGTGTGACGGATCCTTTCATCTGAACACTTCGCTACCAGGTATGTGGTGTTGTTCAGTTGTTCCACAACCCGGTAAGGTCCTTGCCAAGAGGCCTGTAGCTTGTCGGTTTTGACAGGCTTCAGAGCAAGGACCTTCTGTCCCACAACCAGGGTTTGGGTACGGGCATTGCGATCGTACCATCGCTTCTGCCTGTGCTGAGAGGCTTGAAGGTTCTCGCGTACCTGTGCAGCCAGGTCCTTCAGCCGGTCTCTGAGCTGGAGTACATACTCCACAACAGAGTGCTGTTCCCCCCGGTGGCTCCCTCCCAGTGGACTCGTACCAAATCTATTGGGCCCCTAACCTTTCGACCATATAAAAGTTCAAAGGGGGAAAAACCAGTGGATTCCTTAGGCACCTCTCGATATGCAAAGAGGAGGTGCGGCAGGAATCTCTCCCAGTCCTTGTGAGTGGCCAAGAACATCCGAAGCAGTTGCTTTAGGGTCCCGTTAAACCTCTCACACAGCCCATTCGTCTGGGGATGGTAAGGGGCGCTGTGCAGGGGTTTAATCCCGCACAACTCCCAGAGTTGTTGAGTGATTTCGGGAGTGAACTGTGTTCCCTGATCGAAAACCACTTCCAGAGGGAAGCCTACCCTGGTGAATATCCGGAGCATCACATCTGCTATGGTCTCCGCCGTGATATTGGCCAAGGGGATTGCCTCAGGGTATCGGGTGGCATAGTCCACCACTGTAAGGATGTATTTCTTCCCTGATGGGCTGGGCCGAGATAATGGCCCCACAATGTCTAATGCCACTCGGCTAAAGGGTTCCTTGGCGGCTGGGCTGGGGGGTTTCGTTGTCTGGCGGGGCAGTCCCGTATAACATTGCCGGGGTGTCCACACCCATAACACCCCTGGGGATGGCTGCTCCCGGCCGGGTAAACAGGGGGCGGCCGGGTCTGTGGCTGCCGAAAGAACGTTGGGGTTGGAGCGGAGCGGGTTGCTGGCCGGGGGTCTGTGGTCGCCTGGCGCCGAGTATCCACATACCAATCAGTCAGGGCAGCAGCTTGGTCAGCTGTTCTGGGTCCCTTGTCTTTTACCCAGTCCCTTATCTCTGCTGGGGTGCAGTTGTAGAACTGCTCCAGGAGGATGAGTTTAACAGCTTCGTCTAGGGTGGTGATGTGGCACCAAGTAACCCAGGAGTTCAAGGATCTAGCTAAGCGGTGGGAAAACTCGGTATACGGCTGCTCCTGTTGTCTTTGTAGTCCCATGAAGTTTAGCCGGTGAGCCTCTGGGGTAAGTCCATACCGAGCAAGGATGCGCTCCTTCACCCGGTCATAGTTGCCTTGATCTTCGGAGGGGACAGTGTGGAAAGCCTCCAATGCCCTACCGGATAGTTTCCCAATTAAGATAGTAACCCTATCGGCATTAGTGACCCCATGCATCCGGCACTGGGTCTCGAACAGCTGTAGGTAGCGGTAGATATCTTGACTCCCATCATCCTGGAAGGTTCAGAAAGCCCCGTGAGGTAGTTTCTTGGGCCAGGAAGGGGGGTTCAGGGGATCTGGCATGACCCCCCCTATAGACTTCTGAAGCTCTAACATGTGTATCTTGTTGGCGTCAGTCACTATCTGAGTAATGACCTCCTCGGGGGGTTAGGTCCATAGAGAGCCAGTTGCCACTGTAACTGCCGCTGTTTGTCGGATGTTGTAGTCCCTGGAGTGGAGGCTGTACTGGGCTGTCCTCTGCTTTGGTCGCTGTCCGACCCACCAGCCTGTTTGCTAGCCCGATCGTCCTCCATCAGTTCGGCTACGAGTACTGCCTTTGTCTTGTTGCCGGCGACTTTCCTTCCGGAGCCCCTGGTACTGCTCCATCCGGCAAGATCTTCAGTTGGTGGTTTGGACGTTCCAGGTAGACGGAAGCATCCCACCGCTGCCAACCAATGTGACGGACTTCTGCTCCCACCTCGACCGTGTCCTTCCTCTGCCTGGAACAAGTGGCTATGTAGCCCAGGAAAGTGATTTCAATGTAGCCCAGGAAAGTGATTTTAGCTGGAGCTCACCCAAATAACTAGACAGACTTGCCTTCAGGTGAACAAGAACTGATTTTATTGAAAGCTCTCGGTTCCCAGATTTCACAGTCCAAAAATCAGCAGGATTCGTTACTGGGGACCGGAGTTACAGTTCGTTGAAGTTATGGGGTTAGGGGTGTCCGAAACCCCCGGTTCCCAAAGGAGCTCCCCTCCGGCAATTCCCCCACCCCTTGTACTCCCCAGGGGCTACTAATCCCCAAAAGAGCGGAGCTCTGGGGCACATGGTTGCTGGAGCGACCTGGGTTAAAGTTAGCGGGTGTTCTGCTGTCCGTTGGTCGACCGGGAGTTCCAGGAGCCTGGCCAGCCTGAGAGGGGTTAGGCGGGTGTCTTCTCTTCTCTGAAGACAAAAACAAGCCAATACAAAGCAAACAAACAGCTTCCAGAGATGGTGGTTGCTCTGAGGAGCCCAAAACCACTCAGAAACAGCTGGGGTGAAGTCTATAGGGGGGGCAAGGGTTCAGCCCCTGCAGCCCAGTATCCATGACAGTATTGTTATATCAGCTGTGTGCCTGGATATTATCTGTGTGTCACAGATGTACAGTGACTAATAATGCAATAAACACATAGAAATAACTTCACTTACTCACTATTTAATGTCTAATAGTATTGTTATATCAGCTGTGTTTCGGGATATTATCTGTGTGTCACAGACGTACAGTAACTAATAATGCAATAAACACATAGAAATAACTTCACTTACTCACTATTTAATGTCTAATAGTATTGTTATATCAGCTGTGTGCCGGATTATTATCTGTGTGTCACAGACGTACAGTGACTAATAATGCAATAAACACATAGATATAACTTCACTTACTCACTATTTAATGTCTAATAGTATTGTTATATCAGCTGTATGCCGGGATATTATCTGTGTGTCACAAACGTACAGTGACTAATAATGCAATAAACACATAGAAATAACTTCACTCACTCACTATTTAATGTCTAATAGTATTGTTATATCAGCTGTGTTCCGGGATATTATCTGTGTGTCACAGACATACAGTGACTAATAATGCAATAAACACATAGAAATAAGTTCACTCACTATTTAATGTCTAATAGTATTGTTATATCAGCTGTGTGCCGGAATATTATCTGTGTGTCACAGACGTACAGTGACTAATAATGCAATAAACACATAGATATAACTTAACTGACTCACTATTTAATGTCTAATAGTATTGTTATATCAGTTGTGTGCCTGGGTATTATCTGTGTGTCACAGATGTACAGTGACTAATAATGCAATAAACACATAGACATTAAATAGTGAGTCAGTGAAGTTATTTCTATGTGTTTATTGCATTATTAGTCACTGTACGTCTGTGACACACAGATAATATCCCAGCACACAGCTGATATAACAATACTATTAGACATTAATTAGTGAGTCAGTGAAGTTATATCTATGTGTTTATTGCATTATTAGTCACTGTAAGTCTGTGACCCACAGATAATATCCCGGCACACAGCTGATATAACAATACTATTAGACAATAAATAGTAAGTGAGTGAAGTTATTTCTATGTGTTTATTGCATTATTAGTCACTGTACGTCTGTGACACACAGATAATATCCCGGCACACAGCTGATATAACAATACTATTAGACAATAAATAGTAAGTGAGTGAAGTTATTTCTATGTGTTTATTGCATTATTAGTCACTGTACGTCTGTGACACACAGATAATATCCCGGCACACAGCTGATATAACAATACTATTAGACATTACATAGTGAGTCAGTGAAGTTATTTCTAATAGTATTGTTATATCAGCTGTGTGCCGGGATATTATCTGTGTGTCACAGACGTACAGTGACTAATAATGCAATAAACACATAGAAATAACTTCACTGACTCACTATTCCCTTTTGCCTCTGGTTGAATTATAGATTTGTATGCAGAAAGAGCGTCCCACTCGCTTGTGCTACTGTGTCACTTCCGGTCATGGCGAGTTTCCTGTGTAGCTTTAGGTTACCTCCGGCAGCTGCACGCCAACACTTCAGTGGTACAAAGGGTCCCCACTGTTATAGTGATTCCTCTATTCACTACATATAAACTGTAATAAACAAACAGCAGGGAACAGTCCTATGGATTAAGGCGGCTTTATTAGAAAGATGCAGCATTATCGTGTCCTCTTATTGTGACTTCATCAGAGACGTCTGACAAAGTGCTTGATGAGCGAAACGTGTAAGAATGGTCCTGATAGTGCTGCCTTCTTTATAATAAAGTAGCTGTAATCCATAGGACTGTTCTCTGTAATTTGCTTTATTTATTATATTTACCTTCATTATTTATTTTTTCCCATTTTCCTATAATTTAAGTCTCAAATTGTTGTATTTTTCATTCCTGAAAACTGAAAGGGCACATAGCAGCATCACATATCTGCCCAGGAGTTATATCTTACTGTAAGGTATAATGTCAAGTTGCTATGAATACTTTCCTTTCCTTACCTACTTCATCTTTTCAGTCCATAGAAAAAGAGGTTTGGTATTACACTATGTATACTATATCTGTAAGTGTTTGCTTAGATATAAATATTATGTCTTATTAATAAATAATATTATTCATTGAAGGATAAATACAAAGCATTTTTATATCTAATTTTGTATAAAAATATAGTGAAAAAATCTCTAGTGGATTATAGGAATAATATTAAGTTCCCAAGAGCTAATACACAGGTATGGAGCACCTCAGTACAACAGATAACTGTGCCTATGTACAGCACGTGAGAGGGGAAATAAGGTTGTCAGATTTACATAGAAAATCTAAGTCATTGTAAAACAAACAAACACTGAGGATGGACATTATGGTGCCGAATATCTAAAGGTCTCTGGGATGGAGAGATTATTTAAAGGGATAGTAAAGTACCAATTAAACTTTCAAGATTCAGATAGGGCAAGTCATTTTAAACAACTTTCTAATTTAATTTTATTCATCAAATTTGCTTTGTTCTCTTGGAATTCTTAATTGAAAGCTATACCTAGGTTGGCTCATATGCTAATTTCTAAGCCCTTGTAGGCCACCTCTTATCTGGATGCATTGACAGTTTTTCACAGCTAGAGGGTGTTAGTTCATGTTTTTCATATAAATAACATTGTGCTCATGCACGTGGAGGTATTTAATAGTCAGCACTAATTGCCTGAAATGCAAGTTTGTCAAAAGAGCTGAGATAAGGAGGTAGCCTGCAGAAGCTTAGATACAAGGTAATTGCAGAGGTAAAAAGTAAATTTCTATAACTGTGTTGGTTGTGCAAAACTGGGGAATGGTAAATAAAGGGATTATCTATCTTTTTAAACAATATACATTTTGGGTGTTTACTATCCCTTTAAGGATCCTCGCCAGTTCTACTATTTCCCTGGTGGATTTCTATAAAGCTTCTTTTTACCCTGAGAACAGAGTCTCGCTAAAACTAAATTAATCATTTATAAATGAATTATTGAACTATTCACACACAAATACACAGGAAAAGAATTGTATTGTTAATGTGCATCTAAAAATCATAACAAAATTGTTCAGCAAAAAGCGTATTTTATCAAAAACGTACAACTTGTATGTAAATTACACGGGAATGAATCGTATTAACTATGCACAGCGTAAATCATCATTTAAGTACATGGGATGTGTAAAAAAACACATCACAATGTGTACTTATAAATACAAAATACAAAGCATAATTGTTGTGGTTTTGTTTGGAAAATATCCTGAACATGGGCGTTCCATGGGCGTGTGACATTTTCTCTCAAATCCCAACGTAATTATCTAAACATTTCCATCCTTCAGTTCTCACTATTTTTGTTGCAAATGAAAAGGTGGCTAGGTTGTGACAATGGGAGTCTGACCATAGCGAAAGTTCGTGTTCGCTGCTGCCAGACATCCCATTGATTCCTATGGGAGATGTCTGCACCTAACACCCTAACATGTACCCCGAGTCTAAACACCCCTAATCTGCCCCCCCTACACCGCCGCAACCAAATAAATGTATTACCCCCTAAACTGCCGCTCCCGGAGCCCACCGCCACTCTAATAAACTTATTACATTGTAGCTATCTTAGGGTTTATTTTACAGGTAAGTATTTAGTTTTAAATAGGAATAATTTATTTAATGATGGTGTAGTGATAGGTGTAATTGTAACTTAGGTTAGTTTTTATTTTACAGGTAAATTTCTCTTTATTTTAACTAGGTAGATATTAAATAGTTAATAACTATTTATTAGCTATTGTACCTAGTTAAAATAAATTGAAAGTTGCCTGTAAAATAAAAATACATCCTAAAATAGCTACAATATAATTATTATTTATATTGTAGCTATATTAGGGTTTATTTTAAAGGTAAGTATTTAGTTTTAAATAGGATTAATATAGTTAATAAGAGAAATATGATTTAGATTTATTTAATTAATGTTTAATTTAGGGGGGTATTAGGGTTAGTGTTAGACTTAGGTTTAGGGGTTAATAATTTTATTACAGTGGCGGCGGTGTAGGGGGGGCAGGATAGGGGTTAATAAATTTATTATAGGTGGCGACGGTGTAGGGGGGGCAGATTAGGGGTTAATAAGTTTAATATAGGTTGTGGCGGGGTCTGTGAGCGGCGGTTTAGGGGTTAAACTATTTATTTAGTTGCGGCGGGGTCCGGGATCGGCAGGATAGGGGTTAATAACTTTATTATAGGTGGCGACGGTGTAGGGGGGGCAGATTAGGGGTTAATAAGTTTAATATAGGTTGCGGCGGGGTCCGTGAGCAGCGGTTTAGGGGTTAAACTATTTATTTAGTTGCGGCGGGGTCCGGGATCGGCAGGATAATAGGGGTTAATAACTTTATTATAGGTGGCGACTGTGTAGGGGGGGCAGGATAGGGGTTAATAGGTATTTATGTAGGTGGCGGCGGGGTCCGGGAGCGGCGGTTTAGGGGTTAATAAGTTTATTAGAGTGTTGGTGGGCTCCGGGAGCGGCGGTTTAGGGGGTAATAAATGTATTTAGTTGCGGTCAGACTCCCATTGATTCCTATGGGATCCGCCGCCTCCAGGGCAGCGGGTTGAAAACCAGGTACGCTGGGCCGGAAAAGTGCCGAGCGTACCTGCTAGTTTTTTGATAACTAGCAAAAGTAGTCAGATTGTTCCGAACTTGTACATACACTCTCATAGAGACACAAACCAAAGCACAAAGACATAAACACAGACACCCACAGAAACACTCACAGGAGGAAACATTTATGCACCTTGCATCCCCTAAATCAACAGTGTGTGACATGCATGATAAAAAAAAAATGCAGAAATTAAGAGATCACTTTTTGAAGAATCATATTTGTAAATGTGCAACCAAAAATAATTCTGTCAATTCAAAATTGTACATTAATGATCTGGGTAGATGGCTAGATGAAGAAAAGTACTTTTAAAAGGTTGACGTATGTTTGTTTGATATTTTCCCCATTTTCTCCAACCAAGAGCACCACTTCAAATATAGTGTACAAATGTTCCCATCTGTCAGCTGTACTTGTGGATTTTGAAAATGCTGTACTCTATATGGTCTTGGTGGAACCATAAGCTGTGGTACTCATACCATTAGATCTGGTTAAATGCAGGATTTAAGCTTGTTGGTATGCAATTCAAAATTAAGTCAGCTGTAGAGTAAACTGAACAGTTTTAAGTTAACCTGTATGATTTCCAAAAATGAGCAATCTTAGTCTGAGAGTATAACATGTTATGCAGATGTAAAAATCTTAGATAAAATGCCTCCTTGTATCTGGAAAGTCGTTGCATAAAGGGGCAGTAAACTGGAATGTAATATATATCATTTGTGTATTGAGGAGGAAACATTTCTGCATGGTTTTAAATATAGAAGTTCTACAGCATCGTCAAATAATCATAAATACACTGCTGCTAAAAAAAATTGTTTTTACGGACCCCTGGCCCCACCATACATCTACTACCACACTGAAGTTACAATCTTAAATTGCACAAAGAAATAAAAAACATTTGCTAAGTTATTTCCTACCTCCTCTGCAAATGAAAGTGATCAGCCGTCTGACTCAGGCACACACTCTACAAACAAAGTGCCAAGTCTGTCTCACACTGTGCATAGTGGTTTAGTGCACACTCAGAAATCCTCTCAAATGCAAATACTTTACTCCTTGTAATAACATTTCCCATGCTCAATTAGCACTCTGCTGTAGTACCCACTGGTGACTGCCAAATTTTTTTTAAAAAAATAATATATATATTTTTTTTAGTTCTTGCCTCATGGGGCCCCCCTAGCCCATTGGGCCCCTGACAGGAGTCACCCCTGTCACCCCCTGATGGCGGCTCTGACTGTGACTGTCATTTATAAGGTAATCACTGTGACAGTAATTTATAATGTAACCACTGTGACTGTCATTTATAAGGTAATCACTGTGACTCATTTATAAGGTAACCACTGTGACTGTCATTTATAAAGTAACCAATGTGACTGTCATTTTTAAAGTAATCACTGTGACTCTCATTTATAAGGTAACCACTGAGACTGTCAGTTAAAAGGTAGCCATTGTGACTGTTATTTATAAAGTAACTACTGCAACTGTCACTTATAAGGTAACCACTGTGACTGTCACTTATAAGGTAACCACTGTGACTGTCATTTATAAGGTAACCAATGTGACTGTCATTTATAAGGTAACCACTGTGACTGTTATTTATAAAGTAACCAATGTGACTGTCGTTTATAAGGTAATCACTGTGACTGTCATTTATAAGGTAACCACTGTGACTGTCATTTATAAGGTAATCACTGTGACTGTCACTTATAAGGTAACCAATGTGACTGTCATTTATAAGATAACCACTGTGACTGTCATTTATAAGGTAATCACTGTGACTGTCATTTATAAGGTAATCACTGTGACTGTCATTTATAAGGTAATCACTGTGACAGTCATTTATAAGGTAACCACTGTGACTCATTTATATGGTAACCACTGTGACTGTCGTTTATAAGGTAATCACTGTGACTGTTATTTATAAAGGTAGTCACTGTGACTGTTATTTATAAAGGTAGTCACTGTGACTGTTATTTATAAGGTAACTACTGTGACTGTCATTTATAAGGTAATCACTGTGACTGTCATTTATAAGGTAATAACTGTGACAGTCATTTATAAGGTAACCACTGTGACTCGTTTATAAGGTAACCACTGTGACTGTCGTTTATAAGGTAATCACTGTGACTGTCATTTATAAGGTAATCACTGTGACTGTTATTTATAAAGGTAGTCACTGTGACTGTTATTTATAAAGGTAGTCACTGTGACTGTTATTTATAAGGTAACTACTGTGACTGTCATTTATAAGGTAATCACTGTGACTGTCATTTATAAAGTAATCACTGTGACTGTCATTTATAAGGTAATCACTGTGACTGTCATTTATAAGGTAACCACTGTGACTGTCATTTATAAGGTAACCATAGGGTTGCCAGGTGTCTAGTATGTGACCGGAGAGTCAATTTTTTCAGCCAGCTGTCCAGTAAAATTTGCAGAAAGATACCGGACAGGTGGCTGAAAAAAAAATCTGTTTTTATTTAGCAGATCACTGCTTTTTATCCATGCAGACCCAGGTTCCTTTTACCCACTGCAAGTGGAAGAGTAGAAACCCTATGCTTTCTAGTCTTCCACAGTGTGGGGTTAACAAACTGAAAGTAATAATTTTACTCAGTGGCGGCTGGTAAATTCAAAGTAGTCTAGCTGCAGACTGGAGCTCCACTCTAGACAGGAAACATGTGACCTCCACTCAAAGCTTTTATTTTTTAATCAACAACCTATAGACAATCATTCTGAAAACAAAACATTTTGCAGCTTTCTTGTTCTTAATGTTCATTCACAGTGGATTATGCTGATTGTCATTTATAAAGTAACCACTGTGACTGTCATTTATAAAGTAACCACTGTGACTGTCATTTATAAAGGTAGTCACTGTGACTGTTATTTATAAATGTAATCACTGTGATTGTCATTTATAAGGTAACCACTGTGACTGTCATTTATAAGGTAATCACTGTGACTGTCATTTATAAGGTAACCACTTTGACTGTCATTTATAAGGTAACCACTGTGACTGTCGTTTATAAGGTAACCACTGTGACTGTCATTTATAAGGTAACCACTTTGACTGTCATTTATAAGGTAACCACTGTGACTGTCGTTTATAAGGTAACCATTGTGACTGTCGTTTATAAGGTAATCACTGTGACTGTCATTTATAAGGTAATCACTGTGACTGTTATTTATAAAGGTAGTCACTGTGACTGTTATTTATAAAGGTAGTCACTGTGACTGTTATTTATAAAGGTAACCACTGTGACTGACATTTATAAGGTAATCACTGTGACTGTCATTTATAAAGTAATCACTGTGACTGTCATTTATAAGGTAACCACTGTGACTGACATTTATAAGGTAATCACTGTGACTGTCATTTATAAAGTAATCACTGTGACTGTCATTTATAAGGTAACCACTGTGACTGTCATTTATAAAGTAACCACTGTGAGTGTCATTTATAAGGTAATCACTGTGACTGTCATTTATAAGGTAACCACTGTGACTGTCATTTATAAGGTAACCATAGGGTTGCCAGGTGTCTGGTATGTGACCGGAGAGTCCATTTTTTCAGCCAGATGTCCAGTAAAATTTGCAGAAAGATTGCGGACAGCTGGCTGAAAAAAATTCTGTTTTTATTAAGCAGATCACTGCTTTTTATCCATGCAGATCCAGGTTCCTTTTACCCACTGCAAGTGGAAGAGTAGAAACCCTATGCTTTCTAGTCTTCCACAGCAGGGGTTAACAAACTGAAAGTAATCATTTTACTCAGTAGCGGCTGGTAAATTTAAAGTAGTCTAGCTGCAGACTGGAGCTCCACTCTAGACAGGAAACATGTGACCTCCACTGACTCTAGACAGGAAACATGTGACCT
Organism: Bombina bombina; assembly: GCF_027579735.1. NCBI lineage: Eukaryota > Metazoa > Chordata > Amphibia > Anura > Bombinatoridae > Bombina > Bombina bombina. The sequence continues at coordinate 55,258,115 of NC_069503.1, read as the reverse complement.
CCACTGACTCTAGACAGGAAACATGTGACCTCCACTCAAAGCTTTTATTTATTTTTTTTAATATATCATTTTTATTAGGGAAAGTAAGAACAAAACGTACAGAGGAAATAGATCAACAAAGAGTAAGTTACAATTAGTAAACAAGGTTATAATGAGTGGCATTGGCATGAGATATTACAATCATACAGAGTACTATGTGCTGATACATATTAACAATTCTGCCAGTCATTGATCTATGAGTGAATATACGAGGTACCCCTGTACGTGTCTATCATTCCCAAACATTTTAATTATTTTAAACCAAAACATTTCCAACTACACTAACTCAGTAACTAAAAAAAAAAAAGGAATTAGACTAACCTACTGCTAAACCAGTTAGGAGCCCCACTGAGGGGCTGGATGGAATCGAGACCTGGCAAAGGGAGAAAAAAAAAAAAAAAAAAGGGGGGCAAAGGGAGAGAGGGAGGGGAAGGGGGGAGGAAGAGGTGGGAGGTAGAAGGGGGCAAGAGCGGGGTGATTAAAGATGAAATGTGGGTATGTGTGGGCAATATTGTAGGGTCTAGTGTTAAGATATTAACATTCTTCCTGAAACAGGTGGACCCAATCACCCCTTAGCGTGCTTTCCATAAAAATCACAGAGTCTTTAAATGGCTTAAGAACGAGCCTCTGTATTTCCAATTCAAAGGTGAGAATTAATCTGCGCCACTTGCGTAAGAATAGGCTCAATCTGTTCTGTACATCTATCCTGACGTCCATTTGTTCTATGAATAGTTGGGATTGTAAAAGGTTCTTAAAACCCTTAAATGAGGGGCCTACCTTTTTTATCCAATGTTTCAATATGTGTTTCCTAGCCACGAGCATGATTAGGCTCAGTACCGAATCGTGTTGCTTGTGCCGGTCATCCCAACACAGGAATATGATAGTTTCAGGTCAGATTTCAAGCTGTATCTGAAGTTTTTGTTTCAGCCAAAACTGGATTTTACCCCAGTATTGCCTGATTGGGGGGCAATCCCATACATAGTGGAGCAGACTAGGATTATCTAGTGCGCATTTAGAGCATTTGTTTATGTGTGTGGGGACCCATTTGGCCATGACTCTAGGCGTGAAATACGCCCTATGTAAGAAGCGTACCTGTGATTCTCTAAACATGGCTGATAGGGATGCTTTCCTGGTTTTTTCCATACTATTCTTAATCTCCGCCCACGTGATCTCCCCCAGTCCCTCCCTGGCCCAGCCTGTCTGTATAGATGGTTGTAACTTTGGGAGGTGATGTTGCAGTAGGGTTTGGTATATTTCTGAGAGAGAGAACCTGCCCATGGCATACAGTGATTGAGTTAGACGAAACGGGGAGCCTTCCCAGAAATCTGCCGTGTCTCTGACCAGAGTCCCGGCATAGTGACGTATTTGAAGGAATGCATAGAAGTGAGTTCTTGGTAGGCCATAATCTCTCTGCAGGGCCCCAAATGTCGTGAAAGTTTTTGTTAGCGGATCAAAGAGGTGCTTGAGAAACTTTATACCTTTCGCCTCCCATATTCTGAAAGGCAGGGTATCAGATCCTGTTGGGAAATCTGGGTTTCTCCTGATAGGGAGATAAGGGGAAGCGTGGCAGGTTTTGCCTAGGTATTTGTGGGCGAGTTGCCAGGCCTTCAAGGGGTCCCTGAATAGAGTACTGAGACCCAAGTTCTGTAAGGCCTTCGCATGTGCAAGATGTGGAAGGTAGGCCAGCGAGATGTCTCCCAGCACTGCCTGCTCCAGATCTGGACGACAAAAATGATGGGTGCCCACCTGCCAGTCCACTACCAGACGGATCAGAGCGGCCCAATTGTAGAGCCGAAAATCAGGGAGTGCCAAACCTCCATTAAGAAATGTCATACTAAGTTTTTCTCTCGAGATCCGTGACTTTTTCCCTTGCCAGATGAATTCTCGCGCTGCAGAGTTTAGAAGCTTAAGATCAGATTTGCTCAAGAGAAGGGGGAGCATAAGAAGTGGGTATAGAACACGGGGGAGCACCACCATTTTAAGTAAGGCAATTCTTCCCGATAAAGACAGTGGCAGAGATTTCCAACTGTTCATTTGAGCTTGTAGTTTAGTGCATATGGGGGTTAGGTTGTCAGCATATAATCTATTGGGGTTGGCTGAAATTTTAATACCGAGATAGGTAATATTATGTTTGGCTATTGTGAAGGGATAGTTCACCTCAGAGGCAGTTAGTCTATTTAGCCAAAGGATCTCCGACTTTTGTACATTTATTCTGTAACCCGAGAATAGGCCAAAGTTCTTAAGATCAGTCATGATATTGGGCAGGTGTCTTTGGGGGTCCTGCACAAAGAGAAGCATATCATCGGCATATAGTGCCAAATGTTGTGGGGTTCCTGCTATATCAATACCCGGAAAGGTCTGACGCAACTTAATGGCCAGGGGTTCCAACGCTATATTAAAGAGCAGGGGCGACAAAGGGCACCCCTGTCTTGTGCCCCTATGCAGTTGAAAATCAGGCGAGAAAACGTTGTTAACAATCACGTTAGCCGTGGGCGAGTGGTAAAGATTTTTGATGAGAGTGAGAAAGGGGCCAGAGAAATTAGCTTGAGACATGGTGTAGAGAAGGTGGTCCCATTCCACCCGATCAAAGGCCTTCTCTGCGTCAAGCGACAGCAGGAAGGCCTCCGGATCAGCTGTCCCCGCACGGTTCCTTGAGCCAGACCAGAAAAATTGAGCTATCTGTAGGACCCTGCGCACATTTACCACTGAAGAGCGAGCATGCATGAAGCCCGTCTGGTCCTCATGAATGATAGTGTGTAGGATGAACTTAAGTCTCTCGGCAAACAACTTAGAGAGGATCTTATAGTCCGCGTTTAGCAGGGAGATCGGCCTATAAGACTCAGGCAACTGGCAGTCTTTACCTTCTTTGTGAATCAAAGTGATGGAGGCCGATAAAAATTCTGGAGCAGGTGCCGATTCCTCCCTAAGATAGATAGAGAATAGATCAACGAGGGAGGGGGTAACCTGAGATTTAAGTAAGCGATAAAATTCAATAGGCAATCCGTCTGGGCCCAGTGCCTTACCCAGAGACATGGCCATGATGGTTTTCTCAACCTCGTCTCTTTCTATCGGAGCGTTTAATTTGTTCAGTTGCTCCTCCGAAATTTTTGGGAGCTTAACAGATTCCCAGAATTTGGCTCTTACTTCATTTCCCGAGGGTAGCTCACTTGCGTAAAGGGTAGAGTAGTAGGAAGCAAAAGCCTCCGCTATTTGATTGGAGTCTCTAAGCACCCTGCCACCTGATTTTAAAGCAGCAATGTGTCTGGGGGAGCTATTAAGCTTCACTAGGGTAGCCAAAAGCTTCCCGGATTTGTCCCCAAAGCGATAATATTTACCACGAGTCCGAAGGAGTGCATGAGAGGCCTGGTGCGCCAAAAGCACATCATATTCTGTTTTGGTACTAACATATTTACGGTAGGAGCTGTTGGAGGGAGTGGAGCAATACTCACGGTAGGCCTCTGCAAGGTTATTTATTAAGTTAACAACCTTTTCTAGACATTGTTTCTTTCTCCGAGCCAAGTAAGCAATGATATCACCGGAGAGCACCGTTTTAGCAGCAGTCCAGAAAAGTTCTGGAGTATGTATGTGTTGGATGTTATTTGCCTTGTAATCATCCCAGCAATGTGTCAGATAGGCTTGGAATTCCTGAGATGTTACAAGATATCTCGGGAAGCGCAGAGTGCGTCTGTTTCCCACCCTGGGAGTCACATCAAGAAAAAGTGCAATGGGGGCGTGGTCAGAGACAATAACCTCGCCTATTTTTGTATCGATGACTCGGGTGATTAGGGAGTTTGAGATCATGAAAAGATCAATGCGGGACATAGAAGGCGTGGCTCGGGATACGCAGGTATAGTCCCTACCATCCGGAATAAGCTGTCGCCAAATGTCTGAGACATTAAGGGAGGAGGATAGGCCTCCAAACACATCTCTCTCAAATGTATCTGATACCCTAGGCAGGGTTCTCTCCTTACATCTATTGGGGTCTTTGAGCCTGTCACAGTGGGGGTTTGGGGCCAAATTGAAATCCCCCCCTAGAATGATATGAGTGCCCAGACAGGGTGTGAGAATAGCCAGTATGGAGTCCCAGAATTTCCTATCCTTTTGATTTGGGGCATAGATGTTGCATAAGGTGTAAATGTCATCTGAGGTGCGAATCTTTACGACAATGTATCTACCTTCAGGGTCTTTAAGTATTTCTAGGACCTCATAGTCCAATTGTTTACCAAAAAGTATGGCCACCCCTCTACTAGCTGACTTGTATGAAGCATACTCTACTCTACCCACCCAATCAGTCCGTAATTTACTGTGTTCCAAATCCGAGAGATGTGTCTCTTGTAGAAACACAATCTCCGCTCTTTTTTTCCTGAGGTGTGTCAGAATCGATTTTCTCTTGATGGGGGAATGAATTCCCCCTATGTTCCAAGAGTACAGATTAAATGTTCTCTAAAATTAATGATCCTAAAGTAAGGGCCGCATGGATGGCAAGGGGATGGTACAGTGTGTGCTGTGTAGTAAGTGAAAGGGAGAGGCACCAGAGAAAGGGTAAGAGCGGAAATAGTAGAGAGGAGAAGGGGGAGGAGCTGGAAGGGAGGGAGAGGGGGGGAGAGGAGAGGGAAAAAAAAGGGGGGGGAGGGAGAGGGGATTCACACCTCATACTTTGGCGACCTCCCATGGCGCGCGGTAAGGCTCCCGGTTCAGCCTCACCGCGCACCAATCCCTCGCCAGGTCTCACCGAGCGGACATTCTCAGTTAATGTGGCATAACTGCAGCTCTGAAAATAAAAATACAGGTTTGTCACAGAGAACCCTTTTAACACATATCTCATAACATAACCAATAAAAAGTATCATGTTGTGACAAGGACATTTACCTTCAGATTTTCGCATATATAACAGCAGTACAAACAAGGCAACTCTAACATAAGAACATTTCTTCCAAAACTGTGTAATAGGAGAACATATTAGTTGACCCTCACTACTTCTCATCTGGGGCCTACTCTGTGTTCCTCCCTCCCACAGCCCACTAGGGGAGCCAGAACCAGGGGTCCCAGCTAGATCAAGGTTTACCCCAAAGGTGAGCCTCCATAGAGATGTAATCAGCTGGGTCAGTGCCGTTACCACTCTAGCCATAGTGCTAAATTGTTGGTGAAACAATTAAGTACAGAGGTTTAAATAAGCATAGAATGGATCTGTCAGACCCACTCAACCATCGTTTTCTCTCATCTGTCTCAGTGGGCTACGCGTGGGACTGCGTATAGGGGGTTCATAGTTATCAAGGAACTCCTGCGCGGCAGTTGGTGTTTCAAAAAATCTAGGGCCCCTGGGGGTAACCAGTTTGAGTCTGGCAGGATATAGAAGATAGGCTTGTCTGCCCTCCCTATGAAGACGAGAGCAGAGAGGCGTGAATTCCCTGCGGCGTCTCATGAGGTCCGCAGAGTAATCCTGAAACAACAGCAATCTCGCTTTCTCAAACACCAGCTCATGCAATTTCCTGTAAGCTCTCAGGATGGCTGTTTTGGTCTGAAAATGCAAGAATTTTATCATTATGGGACGGGGTTGTGCCGGGTCCTGGCCCTCCCTGTCCGGACCCACTCTATGAGCCCTCTCCACCCCTCCGATAAGGTCTTTGGGAGATAATTTTAACAGAGGCGGCAAGGTGTTTTCCACAAAATTAATTAAATCAGATTGCTTGATGGATTCGGGGAGGCCAAGGAGACGCATATTATTGCGCCTCGATCTATTTTCTAGATCATCTATTTTTGATTGGAGGGTTGTGGCTTGTCTCTCTAGCTGCTCTATCTTATGAGTGTTGGTGACATTAGAATCTTCCAGGTCTGAAATTCTACCCTCTGCCTCCCCCATCCTGGTGGAAAACTGCTTAACCTCCCCCGCAAGGGTGTCTACCCCCCTTTGAAGATTGTCAATTTTAGGCATAAAAAGCATGGTGATTTGTTTAACAATGGGGTGGGTGTCCAACAGTTCACTCTCTGATGGTGGATCAGAGTTATGGCCCTGTATAGTAGGATCATTTGTGGCCCTGTGACGGCGGTCGTTAGCTTTATTGCGGCTCGCCATTGGTGTGTTGGTTAGGCATTTCTCCATAAACCAATGAAGTGTATGAAAAAGGTGGGTTGTGATAGAAAGACAATGTCAGGAAGCAATGACAAACTTGAATGGCATTCAGTAATAAGCCTCGTCAACAGATACACTAAATCACAATCCGGCAGTCAGGCCCCGCAAGGAGCATCATCCCTGAATATGTCTAGACTAAGTGAGATACAGTATAGGTGGTTAAGTGCAAATGTGAACAGTGTCAAGCTCTAAAAATTTTGTAATTCAAAATTTCGTAATTCAAAATCCCACACAGTGTATATAGACAAAAATTTACCAGGCCTGAATAAGCACAGCAGTATACTCTAGCTGTTAGGGAGGAAGAAAAAAAAGTTATGAACACAAAATATTAGCAGTGCAAGATTTCAGGTGTTATACAGTGGGCTTCACAGAGAAACATATGTAGTGATTTTACAGCAAGGAGACCAAGTACCCCCATAAGTGCAGCTCAATAGAGCCGTCGGTAGTAAGTTCCAGAGCAAAGATTCTGGGGTCGCAGGACCAGGCCTGTCTCAATGTTGCCAAAGGGTGACAAGAGTCTATGCGATATGAGGGAGGCCCGGTGAGGTAGGCAGGCTCTGTAAGCTTAATAAGAGGCTCTTTAGGAGTTGGAGCCGAGTCTTGGTGTGTTTGCAGTGTCCCCAAAGGAGTGTAGGCTGGGTGGACTGTCCGTGTAATCCCGGGGCCTCCCAACAGTCAGTGTCTCCAGGGGGCCAAAAAAAAAGGGAGAACTGTTTCTATGTAAATAGGCCGAGAGTGGAGCGGGTATGCTCGGCAGAGTGTAGGGGGGATCCAGAGGGAGCAAAGTAAAATAATCTTACCCCTGATGGGACCTGTGGATCTCACTTGGCGCCAGCTGCGAGAGGAGTCTGTCCGAGATGCAGCTGCGTTGCTTCGCGCCAAAAGGTGAGTTCCGTGGCGGAGGTGATCTGCGGTGTAAGTTTCCTCACAAAACCATCCTGGCCAGGCTGGGGGAGTTGTTAGTTACCCACGGTGTCCGTGCCGGTGACTGCCGCAAAACCAGGTTGCTATTAAATGTCCCGCTTCAGCTCGGCTCAGGATGGGGGCGCGCCACGTGGGGCCAAGATGGCTGCTCACCAGAAGGGATGCGATCTCACCCGGTCAAGGGGGTGTCTGCCCAGACGGCTGCAGGTAGATCTCCAGTGCTGTTCGGTGGATTGTGTCTTAGCCCTCAGCTGCGACCCATGTCCCGGTGCTTGGCAGCTCCAGCGGCAGACCTCGGTGGTGGAGCGATATTAGCTCTCCTGAAAAGGACCGAGGGGACCCTTGTTCTAGTGACCCCTCCGTTCCGGGCAGCTGTGTCTGCCAAGGATTTTTCAGCGGGCACCCGGTCAGCAGCAGGGCAGGCAAGAGGTGGTCTTGGGTTATAAATAAGTGATCCAGGTCACTTTCTAAGAACTTTCAAGAGGAGTTGAAGCGGAGCTCAATTCATCTGCTGCCGACCGCGGTGCCCGCCCACCGGAAGTCCAAAGCTTTTATTTTTTAATCAACTTTAATGTAACAAACAACCTATAGACAATCATTCTGAAAACAAAACATTTTGCAGCTTTCTTGTTCTTAATGTTCATTCACAGTGGATTATGCTGATTGTCATTTATAAAGTAACCACTGTGACTGTCATTTATAAAGTAACCACTGTGACTGTCATTTACAGGGAGTGCAGAATTATTAGGCAAATGAGTATTTTGACCACATCATCCTCTTTATGCATGTTGTCTTACTCCAAGCTGTATAGGCTCGAAAGCCTACTACCAATTAAGCATATTAGGTGATGTGCATCTCTGTAATGAGAAGGGGTGTGGTCTAATGACATCAACACCCTATATCAGGTGTGCATAATTATTAGGCAACTTCTTTTCCTTTGGCAAAATGGGTCAAAAGAAGGACTTGACATGCTCAGAAAAGTCAAAAATAGTGAGATATCTTGCAGAGGGATGCAGCACTCTTAAAATTGCAAAGCTTCTGAAGCGTGATCATCGAACAATCAAGCGTTTCATTCAAAATAGTCAACAGGGTCGCAAGAAGCGTGTGGAAAAACCAAGGCGCAAAATAACTGCCCATGAACTGAGAAAAGTCAAGCGTGCAGCTGCCAAGATGCCACTTGCCACCAGTTTGGCCATATTTCAGAGCTGCAACATCACTGGAGTGCCCAAAAGCACAAAGTGTGCAATACTCAGAGACATGGCCAAGGTAAGAAAGGCTGAAAGACGACCACCACTGAACAAGACACACAAGCTGAAACGTCAAGACTGGGCCAAGAAATATCTCAAGACTGATTTTTCTAAGGTTTTATGGACTGATGAAATGAGAGTGAGTCTTGATGGGCCAGATGGATGGGCCCGTGGCTGGATTGGTAAAGGGCAGAGAGCTCCAGTCCGACTCAGACGCCAGCAAGGTGGAGGTGGAGTACTGGTTTGGGCTGGTATCATCAAAAATGAGCTTGTGGGGCCTTTTCGGGTTGAGGATGGAGTCAAGCTCAACTCCCAGTCCTACTGCCAGTTTCTGGAAGACACCTTCTTCAAGCAGTGGTACAGGAAGAAGTCTGCATCCTTCAAGAAAAACATGATTTTCATGCAGGACAATGCTCCATCACACGCGTCCAAGTACTCCACAGCGTGGCTGGCAAGAAAGGGTATAAAAGAAGAAAATCTAATGACATGGCCTCCTTGTTCACCTGATCTGAACCCCATTGAGAACCTGTGGTCCATCATCAAATGTGAGATTTACAAGGAGAGAAAACAGTACACCTCTCTGAACAGTGTCTGGGAGGCTGTGGTTGCTGCTGCATGCAATGTTGATGGTGAACAGATCAAAACACTGACAGAATCCATGGATGGCAGGCTTTTGAGTGTCCTTGCAAAGAAAGGTGGCTATATTGGTCACTGATTTGTTTTTGTTTTGTTTTTGAATGTCAGAAATGTATATTTGTGAATGTTGAGATGTTATATTGGTTTTACTGGTAAAAATAAATAATTGAAATGGGTATATATTTGTTTTTTGTTAAGTTGCCTAATAATTATGCACAGTAATAGTCACCTGCACACACAGATATCCCCCTAAAATAGCTAAAACTAAAAACAAACTAAAAACTACTTCCAAAAATATTCAGCTTTGATATTAATGAGTTTTTTGGGTTCATTGAGAACATGGTTGTTGTTCAATAATAAAAATAATCCTCAAAAATACAACTTGCCTAATAATTTTGCACTCCCTGTATAAGGTAATCACTGTGACTGTCATTTATAAAGTAACCACTGTGACTGTCATTATAAGGTCATCACTGTGACTGTCATTATAAGGTCATCACTGTGACTGTCATTTATAAGGTAACCACTGTGACTGTCATTTATAAGGTAATCACTGTGAATGTCATTTATAAGGTAATCACTGTGACTGTCATTTATAAGGTAACCACTGTGACTGTCATTTATAAGGTAACCACTGTGACTGTCATTTATAAGGTAATCACTGTGAATGTCATTTATAAGGTAATCACTGTGACTGTCATTTATAAGGTAACCACTGTGACTGTCATTTATGTTTAAATATTTTTTATTGAGTTTTTTACAGCATAAATATAACAAATTATAAACTGTTGCATGAGGTAAATACATCAGAGCCCCTTTAAGTGGGGGGCAGTTGTCGTCATAACATCGTATTAATACCTTTCATTATGGCATACAAACGAGAAAAAAGGGAGGAGGGGGGAAAGGAAAAAGAGGGGAAGGGGAAGCCAGGAGGGGGAGGGATGGGACAGGGAAGGAAATTGCCCTGAGTTTTCAAAAAAATTAGAACTGAGTAACATATGGGCAGGGCTAGCCATATATCCATACATCAAAGAGATTAAGAAAGAAAAGAAAAAGAAAAAAAAAAGAGAAAGAAATAACTAAATCTCAAAACTAGGGGAAAAAAAAACAAAACAAATTTTGTACTCACATCAAAGTTGCATATATCAATATCAAATATTTTACGTTACGAAAGAAAGAGGTATTTAAAAATTGCTTTATAGAGGCTACTTATTCTTTCCCGAGCCAACACACCTCTGCTATTGTGTATATTTTTCTTCTGATCCAACCCCCAGATCAAGCGTCTGTACTATGTAGTGTTTAAATGGTAGTGGCGTTATTCAGGGCCCAATAGAACCAAACCCTCTCAAATGACTCTCTAGTATTCATGATCCATGAAGCTGACTCATACATTCTAAACATATTGTTAATTTTATTCCTCACCTCTATCCATGTTGGTGCCCCCGTTTTCCAGTGGTATGCTATTGCTATTCTTGTGGTCGTGCATAGGATTCTGATAAAGGCATTAATATCTTTATTATATTGTTTGAAACCTGTGTGTAATAAGGCCTGTGAAATATCAAGCTCTATCTCTTCCTCTAGGATAAAGCTAAGTAAAGTGGAGAGAGAATGCCATATCTGTTTTACCCCATCACAGTCCCACCACATGTGTTTAAAGGTGCCTATGTTCCCACATCCCCTGTAGCATAAGTTGGATGCCGCCTGTGACATATGAGAGGTAATATTTGGTGTGAGGTACCAGCGAAATGCTATTTTGAGAGTATTTTCACGTAGATCTGCACTGATCAACCCCCCATGGAGCTAAATATATTCTCCCATGTGTGTTTATCATATATGACATTAATGTCTTCTTCCCACCTCTGCATCAAAGTTGTTTTAGGGGCATTGGGGTCTTTCTGTAGCGCTATGTACATAATATAGATTGTACGTTTAGGCCTGGATGTTAGTGAGTATATGTTTTCCAGTGTTGTGGGGGAAGAGGCTCTCTCATTGCCCATATATTTACGGATGGAGGAGGACAACTGTAAATATTGAAACCACCTTATCTTCATCGGAGTCAGTTTATCTTGAATCTGAGTGTAGGTCATAAGTGTGTTATTGAGTAAGGCGTCCGCAACTCTATACAGCCCTTTATTTGCCCATTTATCGTGGTATAAAGTTCTTGAGGCATAATTTTCCTAAGTGGGATCATCACTGATCTCGGAGGTAGTATGTTGTGGTGATCTGTTATCCATTTTTTAACTTGTTTGGTGGACGCATGGATTGGTGATCTATATGTAAGTGTATTACTTGTTTGGTCCTCCCATAACATGTCGTCTGCATTTGGTAGTCCCTCCATCCCCGCCTCTAACTTGGGCCAGATAATGTCCCCTTGTCTCCTCCCCAGTAGTATTGTTTGCGATACTCTAGCTGCCTTGTAATAGTCAATTAGGTTTGGGACACCTACCCCTCCCAGAGTTTTGTGTTGTGTCAGAACCACTGAAGGGATTCTTGCTTTTTTGCTACCCCTAACATAGGCTATTAGTTCCTTTTGTAGTGTGGATAATTCTAAAACCGGGATAGGTAAAGGTAGTGTGCGGAATAGGTAAAGTAACCGTGGGAAAACATTCATTTTGACTGCGGCAAGTCGGCCATACCAAGAAAAAGTATGTCTTCTCCAACTCTGGAGGTCCTTTCTTATAGTTTTAAATAACGGAGTATAATTGTACTTATACAGTTGGTTGTATTGAGATTTTAGCTGGATCCCCAGGTACCTAAGAGAGTGTTTCACCCATTTAAACTCAAAGTTAAGCTCAAGATTGATTTTATATCCCGATATCTGTGAGAATCTATCGAGGAGGTTGTATAAATTCGGGAGAGACAACAGGGGTTTCGTAACGGTGACCAAAATGTCATCTGCAAAGAGGGTGAGTTTGTATTCTTGATTTGCTATAGTGGCGCCGGCAATATCCGGGGATAGTCTTATTCTAGCTGCTAGGGGCTCTATGCATAGCGCAAATATCAGGGGGGACAGAGGGCATCCCTGTCTTGTCCCATTCCTTATGGCAAAAGGTTTAGATCTATATCCTGCCGATACAACGTGACTGTCATTTATAAGGTAGCTACTGTGACTGTCATTTATAAGGTAACTACTGTGACTGTCACTTATAAGGTAACCATTGTGACTGTCATTTATAAGGTAACTACTGTGACTGTCATTTATAAGGTAACCACTGTGAATGTCACTTATAAGGTAACCACTGTGACTGTCATTTATAAGGTAACCACTGTGAATGTCACTTATAAGGTAACCACTGTGACTGTCATTTATAAGGTAACCACTGTGACAGTCATTTATAAGGTAATCACTGTGACTGTCATTTATATGGTAATAACTGTGACTGTCATTTATAAAGTAATCTCTGTGACTGTCATTTATAAGGTAACCACTGTGACTGTCATTTATAAGGTAATCACTGTAACTGTCATTTATAATGTAACCACTGTGACTGTCATTTATAAGGTAACCACTGTGAATGTAATTTATAAAGTAACCACTGTGAGTGTCATTTATAAAGTAACCACTGTGACAGTCATTTATAAAGTAACCACTGTGACTGTCATTTATAAAGTAACCACTGTGACTGTCATTTATAAGGTAACCACTGTGATTGTCATTTATAAAGTAACCACTGTGACTGTCATTTATAAAGTAACCACTGTGACTGTCATTTATAAGATAATCACTGTGATTGTCATTTATAAGGTAATCACTGTGACTGGCATTTATAAGATAACCACTGTGAGTGTCATTTATAAGGTAATCACTGTGACTGTCAATTATAAGGTAACCACTGTGATTGTCATTTATAAGATAACCACTGTGACTGTCATTTATAAGGTAACCACTGTGACTCATTTATAAGGTAACCACTGTGACTGTCATTTATAAGGTAACCACTGTGACTCATTTATAAGGTAACCACTGTGACTCATTTATAAGGTAACCACTGTGACTGTCAGTTATAAGGTAACCACTGTGACTGTCATTTATAAGGTAACCACTGTGACTCATTTATAAGGTAACCACTGTGACTGTCATTTATAAGGTAACCACTGTGACTCATTTATAAGGTAACCACTGTGACTGTCATTTATAAGGTAACCACTGTGACTGTCACTTATAAGGTAACCACTGTGACTGTCATTTATAAGGTAACCACTGTGACTGTCATTTATAAGGTAACCACTGTGACTGTCACTTATAAGGTAACCACTGTGAATGAACATTAAGAACAAGAAAGCTGCAAAATGTTTAAGGCTGAAAGTGGATTCTTATTCAGTCAGCTTCTTATTCTGCAACTGATTACAATTTGCAAAATAAACATATCTAGCATTATTTTTATTTTAAATAAAATAATACACTTTCCAAAAACCTAAACAAACTTACATTTTATAAAAAAAACAACCATGTTGCAATAATCAGATGGCAAACAGGGCATAATTTTGATTGTTTCTAATAAGAAACATATTATAAAAGGGTTAAAATCCTTTCTGCCACTCATTTATGTGTGGAATATACAATGCGTGAGCCTCTTCATGGGATAGACGTTATCAGCCTTGTCCAACGCTCTTTATGACAAACAAATTGGTGCCAACCTTGCCACTTTATAAATTTTACCTTTTCTAAATAAATCATTGGTATTTAAAAAAGAATAAAATCCTTTGCACCAGTCATGTATGTGTGTATATTTACACAAGGCGTGACCCATCATAGAATAGACATGTTATCAGCCTGGCCCAGCGCCCTTTATTGCAAACAAATTGCCACTTTATATATTTTACCTTTTATGAATAAGTGGTATTTTAAAAGGGTTAAAATCCTGTGGGCCACTCATTTTTGTGTGGATATATACAGGGCATGAGCCCATTTATAGCACAGACATGTTCTTAGCCTGGCCCAATGCTTTTTATGACAAACAAACTGGTGCTGACCTTGTCAAATCACATATTTTACCTTTTCTAAATAAGTTACTGCTATTTAAAGGGTTTCTTTGCCATATAAATCTTTGGGACAGTCTGAAAACACTTGGATTGTACAAGAGGACTCACGCCCTATATAACCACACAGAAATCAGTGGCCCAAAGGATTTTAACCATTTTAAAATACTATTTACTTACTTAGAAAAGGTAAAATATATAAAGTGGCATGGTTGGCACCAGTTTACTGGCCATAAATAGCGTTGGGCCAGGCTGAGAACATGTCTCTCCTATGATGGGGCTCACATTCTGTATATATCCACACAGAAATGAGTGTGAGAAAGTATTTTTATCCTTTCAAAATACCAGTTACTTATTCAGAAAAGGTAAATGTATGAGATGATCATGTTGGCACAAGTTTGTTTTCTACAAAAAGCTTTGGGCCAGGCTGAAAACATGTTTATTCTATGAAGGGGCTCACTCCTTGTATATGAAGGGGCTCATTCCTTGTATATATCCAGACAGTAATGAGGTCCCAAAGGATTTTAATCCTTTTAAAATATCTGATTCCTTTTTAGAAAAAGGTAAAATATATGGGGTGACAAGGTTGTCACCAGTTTGTCTGCTTCAAAATGCGTCTGGCCAGGGTGAGAACATGTTTATTCTATGGAGAAGTTCACGCCCTGTATATATCCACAAAAAAGTGAGTGGTCCAAAGGATTTTAACCCTTTTAAAATACTAGTTACTTATTTAGAAGTTTAAAAATATATGAGATGGCAACGTTGGCACCAGTTTGTTTGCTACATAAAGCTTTGGGCCAGGCTAAGAACATATTTATCCTATGAAGGGACTCACTCCTAGTATATATCCATACAGTAAAGAGTGGCCCAAAGGATTTTAAGCCATTTGAAATACCAGTTATTTATTTAGAATAAGTCAAATGAAGTGGCAAGATTGGCAATAGTTTTTTGTTTTTGCCATAGAAACCATTGGGCCAGGCTGAAAACATGTTTATCCTATGTAGGGCTTCTCGCTGTGTATGTATCTACACAGAAATTAATGGCACAAAGGATTTTAATCCTTTAAAATACCAGTTACTTATTCAGAAAAGGTAAAATATATTAAGTGTATATCAATGAGATAGGTATAGAACTGCCTTATTCATCAAACTATGGTTCCATCTATAACCCATACACTCATATTCCTTAGGGTTGTTGTAAGATTCATATTTTTTACAGGCGTGCTTAAGTTTCTTAGTATATATTTAACCCTTCACAATAATACAGTTTGTAAAAAAGATGTTAATTTGTCACACAGTGTTAACCACAATGTAAGTTTAACAGGTTACCTCTGTGAGATGATATAAGCCATTAGTGAGTTACGTAGGTAAACAGTGTCATTCAAACAAAAATCACTAGTGGCGTAATTACCTTGATCCAAGAGGATCTGGACTTGACAGAGTAGTTGCTAATCTATTCGCTCTGCAGAAGACAAACTGCAGTTCGGTAGAGAGGAAGTTACTGTGTCAGCGTGTAGAGAGACTGAGACCACTTGTTCATTGGAAGGTGTGTAGAGAGACTGAGACCGCTGCAGGCGTCTGTGGCTGATGATGTCAGAATGATCCGGAATCGGCTCTCTGTGGGAAACACTGAACGAGTGATAGACAGAGCACAGCTTTCAGGGTGCCGCTTTGCTGAAAAGAAGAATCGGGTAAGGGCTCAACAAGTGTAGCTCTGAGCAGTGGAATCACAACTCATGAACTCAATTAACCAGCAATGAGAGCCGACAGGAAGAGGCTTAAATAAGGTAAGTTGAGGACTTAAAGGGGCAGAACGAGTTTGTGAGGGAGAGAAGTTAACCCTTACAGAGCCCCCCTTAAAGAACCACAGCAAGGTTCAAGGCCTGGGTCTATCAGGGTTACTTCTATGGTAGAGGGAAACCAGCCTAGGGGCGAAGACATTGGAGGCAGGTTCCCAGGAGTCATTTTCATGGCCAAAATCCTTCCAATGAACAAGGTAATAGTTTCTACCATATCTGATACGAGAGTCAAGGATGCTATGCACCTCGTACTGAACATCAGGGTCCACTGTAAAGTCAGGGTGCCTGACAGTAGGTTTGGAGGGGGGAGAGGTACAAGGCTTAACCAAAGAAACATGAAATGTGGGATGTATTCTGAATGATGAAGGAAGTTGCAAGGTGACAGTAACTGGGCTGTTCACACGCAGGACAGGATAAGGTCTAATGAACAGCCTACCCAGTTTCCTACAATGGTAGGGAAGTCTGAGATTCTTTGTGGAGAGCCATACATGTTGTCCAACAGTGTAGTCAGGGTTCTTCTGATGACGTAGGTTATAGTATTTCTGCTGAGAAGACTGAGCCTGAAGTATGTTGTCTCTCACTGCTGAGAAGGTTTGAGAAATCTCATTCATGAGATCATTCACTTGAGGACAAGGAGTGTCGATCCAGGGAAAGAGAGTAAATCGAGGATGTAATCCATAATTCACAAAGAAAGGACTGTATCCAGTTGAGGAGCTCTTGTTGTTATTGTAGGCGAACTCAGCAAGTGGTAGATAGGATGTCCAGGAGTCCTGTTGATGAGAACAGAAGCAACGCAAGTATTGCTCGAGCCATTGATTCACTCGCTCAGTTTGCCCGTTAGTCTGAGGATGGAATGTAGTGCTAAGTTTTTGATTGATATGTAAGGCTCGGCAAACGTGTCTCCAGAATCTAGACGTGAACTGAATACCTCTATCGCTTATTAGGACCTTAGGAATACCATGAAGACGAATGACATCCTTGATGAAAAGATCACATGTCTGTTTAGAAGTAGGCAGAGATGTTGCAGGAATAAAATGTGCCATCTTGGAGAAAACATTGGTGTAATGCTGCTAAATTTCCTGAAATAAGTTTATGAAGGATTTTGGGATCACAGCTGCAGTAACCAATTTATTACTATTTGAGAGGTTATTTTAATTCTGTCCCTTTAAGAAGGGTATGAGTTATTTGGTTACAGGAGAGGAATGTTGTCCTGTAAACTTCAGTAGATAATGATTTTAGTTACAATAAGCAGCAATATATTAAAGTCTTTATTAACATGGAAGTCCAGTATTAAGCTCTGCTGCAAACTTGAAAATGGAGGATTCACTTTGAGTGTAAACAGAAGTTCATATACAGTCCTTATACAGTTTGTATGCATTTACAGAATTAAACAGTCAACTGCTTAAGTAACAGAAGATATTGGTAAAACATTTACTCACAGATCTGTAGGTGTGGTTGTATGCACCAATCATTTGTTAGCAGAACCAGAGCTTGTTAGAGGAAGGGAGCTGTGATCTTTGTCTGCTCTGACTGACTGTTGTGATGTCACGCTGGGGGTGTGAGCCTGTGCACCAATCAGATGCAGAGAAAATCGGCAGAGTATAGTAGTTGAGAGTACAAGCAAAAACTGTATTAAATAACAGTGTTTACTGCCAATATGCACAGCAGAAGGTATGAAGCTGAGTCCAGGATACCAGTTTATGTAAGTGATTAGAATCCAGTTAATTTAGTAGAAAAAAACAGGGAAGTTCAGTTAATTGGTCTGTTTGTAATCATTCAGACCCCTGTCTGTTTGTCAATGATAAGTCCTTGTTTTAGGAAATAACTGCAGCAAGCAGTATTTGCAGAGTGTAAAGGTTCCTTTGATAAGATTGCTCCAAATAGGCTTTTCAGCAAGATTAAATCCTTGATAGTCCTTGGAACAAGGTGTCAGGCTTCTGAGTTCAGCACAACTAAGAATAATTGACAAAGTGCAGTAGGAATTGTGGGAGTTTATAGAGCAGGTCTTAAAGGGACATAGCTCAACAAAATATATGTTAAAGGGACATAGCTCATCAAAATATATGTTACAATCGGTAACAACAAGAATAATGGTATAGGTGTTAGAAGTAGGGAGGTCAACCATGAAATCCATTGACACCACCTCCCAGGGTATAAGAGGTACTGGAAGAGATTGAAGGAGTCCCATTGGTAGTTGTCTAGAATGTTTAGAAGTAGCACAAATGGTGCATTGCAATAAAAACTCCTATAGATCCTTATGCATAGAGGGCCACCAAAAGGATCGTTTCAGAAGCTTTAAGGTTTTATCCATACTTATATGTCCTGCGAGAGGTGAATTATGTGCAACCTCGAAGACTGAGTGTCTTAACGATGGAGGAATCTACAATTTGCCATCTCTGTAGAACAGTCCATCTGTATTCTGGACAACAGTTTCGGTAGGTAAGGAGTGATCGTAGGATTGTGTATCTTTAATTTGAGGGATCATATCAGTGAGAACTCCTAATATGCAATATTTTTTGGAATTATTGTAGATGGAGAGTTGTCCGCAACTAGCTTGTGTCCTTGTCTAGAAAGGGCATCCACCTTACCGTTTTTTGTACCTCGTCTATATGTGATGATGTATTTAAATCTGGAGAAATAGATGCTCCATCGTAATTGTCTGGAGGAAAGTGTTCTATTAGATTGTAAAAACTGTAGGTTCTTATGATCTGTGTATATAACAGTGGGTTGAGAAGCACCCTCTAACAGATGCTGCCAATGGTCAAATGAGCACTTGATACCAAGTAACTCCTTTTCCCCCACGGGGTAGTTCAATTCTGCTGGCTGCATAAGTCTCGAGAAAAAGGCTACGGGATGTAAAGGTTCTTTCAAAGTTTACCTCTGATATTAAATTGCACCGATGGCAAAGTCAGAGGCGTCAACCTTCAGTATGAACTGTTTATCCAAATCCGGATATTGGAGAATAGGTGCTGAGGAAAACTTTGGTTTTAAAAGGTCAAAAACGGAGGGGCGTGGCCAGCAGCCATTGAAGCTAGACGTGTTCTTAGGGAGCTCCTGTGCAGCCAAAAGATTGTGCACAAAATATACCCTATTATTGAAAAACTTTTGTCTGAAATCAATCTCATTAGATAGTGGGAAGACCGGAGACTGATTTGTTGGTCCAGCAAAACGTTTTCTTCCAACGTAACCGGAGGGACTCACAGCCCGGCTGACACTGCCTACAACTTCAGCTGCCGGAGGGTCGGGGCTCCGCTCCGGCGGCTGAACAGAGCCGCAAACTCTACCTTATTGATACAGAAGGTGGCGAGACATAACGCGGCACCCGCAATTGATATTCCTCTGGAGAGGTGAACAGGATCGCCGAACACAGAAAGCGGCTGCCATCACTGTCGGACAGAAAGCCACGCAAGTTGCCGAAGGGTGCCAACGCTGCAAGGAGGTAACAACTTATCACTCCTAGGCACGGATACACATATGATAGGCTGGGGACTTTATTAGAATAAATAACAGCCTACAATCATTGAGCCCGGAGAGGGTTTGGGGGCCATCTAACTTAAATCACAGTAGCGGACAGCACTTGGCGGGAAAAGACGCCATATTGTGTCTTTACACCCCTATCCACACTGCAAGTTCTCAGCTGACATCTACGAGTACTAGTAGTAACCCACAGCCCTGCAATACTCAGCTACACAAATAGACTGCAAAGGCAAACAGGATTCACAGCCCCTTCCTCAGTGGGCCCCTATACAAGTCACCCTCCTAGGCCCCAAGAGGAGACAGCATGAGCCGCACTTTGTAAAGGGTCACTAAAGCTTTAGCACACTGGGGAAGGTCACAATATAAGCCTTCTGGGAGAGGTAGAAAGACTTATTTTATCTTGTATGGGAAGCAGAAACAACTACACCCAGTAAAAGACATAATAACTATCTGTATGTACTGCGCACTTCCAGGACATGTACCTGCGTCTGGAAGTAGCGATTTAAAAGGTGTCTGCACCGCTAAATAGAGGATTTGGCTGCTTTACTCCACATTAGAGGAAATAACTAAGGTTCCTGTCTCAGATTCAAAATGGTAAACTACAGGCTCTGAGATACAAGCAGGCCTTCACAAGCTGTATGCCCTATCCATTATCAAACAATCCAGAGGAAATAATGCCTGGTGGGTAGGTGTACCAATTAGAAATATGTTCACTTAGGTCAAACATGTTGGTGCACAAGGTGTTAAATATGCTTTAAAATACAGCGACTCACTGACAGCAACATAAGACGACTCACCAGTTTCGGTCTTAATGGTATGCTAGAATCACCAGGTACTCAGACAGGAGACACTACTAGCACCTATATCCTCGCATACAATGAAAGGAAAAACACAATCAGTCAAAGATTGTCTATCTAAGGCACAAGCGAAAAAGAAGTCTATAAGTCAAACCAAAAGTATTACTCAAGAGGGGGAAATGTCGGATCATACACTAGACACCAGTTCTGAAGAGCCGCAGCAACCCTCAAATAACTCCCTAGTACAGCAAATTAAAGAGGTATTTCAGATAGAATTAAAAGCTGCAATACTAGACATCAGAAACGATATAAAAGAAATTGGCCAGAGAACCTCTGAGTTGGAGGACAAAGTTACAGAAATCATTGAAGAACTCCCAATCATACAGAATTCTGTACAGACTCAACATGATAAAATAGAGCAAATAGAATCCCAGCTCGAAGACCTGGAAAATAGATCTAGGAGGTCTAATGTCAGAATCAGAAACCTACCTGAAACATACGATAAGCTCAACGAGGTTCTACTTAGAATCTTACGACATCTGCTACCAGAAGTAGAAGAGAATATGTTTATAACTGACAGAATTCATAGAGCCTTGAATAAACCCAATATCCCAAACACACCTAGGGATGTGATCCTCAAGTTCCACTACTATACTACCAAAGAGCAACTCCTTCAGGTCACCAGAACTCAACAACATATTGAATTTGAGGGGCACCACCTTCAATTTTTTGCCGACTTATCCCCCATCACACTGCGCAAGAGAAGGGAACTAAAGCCAATCACCATGGCTCTCACAAAAGCAAAAATTAGATACAGATGGTCTTTCCCATTCAGACTTGTGTTTCTGTTTAATAAATCAACCTACTCCTGCACCTCCGTTGAGGAGGGAACAGACCTGCTCCGACGATTACAACTTAGAGATGTGGACTCTCCCATGCCATTACCACCTAGGACACCAAGGAAACAGATACAACAAATGTGGAACAAAGTTCCTAGAAGCTCCAACCCACACAACAGACCTGATGATACTGTAAATACAGAACCAACCCATCAATCGCAGGCTGTGGCTAACTGATAAAAGTTCCTGCCTCAGGTGCTCCTTAGAGACTGTAAGCTGGACACTAGTGAGTGTCGTGTGTTCCACACCAAGTTGCAGAACTTATGAGAAACATCTAAATTATGAAAGTCCGGGTTCTATATATAAACTGTATGACTACTGTTCTCATGGTCAAATAGTTGCCTAACAGTAAGGCAGCTTCCTTAGAGTTATAGTTCTATTTAGCTTAGTTTACTCACACTAGTCTATTTATAATAGCTCAGCTTAATATTAAGTGGCACATTACTCTCATCACTGGTAATAGGCGGCCCCTCCTGGCCGCACTAAAATACATCCAGGCCACATTCTTTTGTTATCAGTTAATCCAATTAGCCGCTGATAGAGCAGTTAGTTTGAAAACCAAGACGAGTATAGACTAAACACTGTCCCCTGTTTACTTTAATAGATTTTATCTAAATTATCCTGGTTTGTCGTTCTTGTTCCATATAGAACTAAATTATCTGTCGCTGTTACTGATATTATGTATACACCTTGTAGCCAATGTTCCTATATATAGGGAAACTAGGTATCTCGCACTGATACTAATGTTTATATTTATACGCAATGTTTTGTTCACAGTTTATGTTTTTCTCTTCTCTTCAGTTCTTTTCTATCCTTCTTTGAGCATCTGGGGGATCAAATCTACGAGACAAAGGTGGTGGTATAACGCACTGATACTACAAGGTAGGACTGAGACGTCTCACAAACAGCATTTGTTCTGGCCTCTTCAGGTCACTATTAGATCACATATTAGCTTAACAACCCTACTACATAATGTCAATTAACATACTATCTCATAATGTGCGAGGGCTCCACTCACACGTCAAAAGAAAAAAAGCTATTGCAGAATACAAAAGCAAACAGGCACATATAATACTATTACAGGAAACCCACTTCACTTCCACACAAAACCCAAAATACTGGGACAAGGCCTTTCCGATACAATACCATTCCTTTGGTCAACAGAAAAAAAGAGGAGTCTCTATTATTCTGCACGCATCCCTAAACTTCCAGGAAGAAGAAGTAATTAGAGATCCAGAGGGTAGATTTATAATACTCAGGGGGAAAATTCATGGGAACTCAATAGTATTGGGAAATATATATGCCCCGAACGATAACCAGGGTCACTTCCTAGCTAAAATCAGTAAACTCTTAACCTCATGGAAAAAACACAAAATTATTATTGGGGGGGACTTTAATCTCACTCTAAATGACAGATTGGACAGATCCCCTGCCACTGGACTATCTTCAAAAAAAATATTAAGTGATTTTATCCTAGATCACAACTTGTTAGATACTTGGAGAATCCGTAATCTAGGGGTTAGGAACTACACATACTATTCTGCAGCCCACAATTCTTTTTCCAGAATTGATTATATTTTTACCAGTCAGATCCTATGTCCACTAATAACCAATGCAAATATAGCGCAAACTAGCTGGTCCGACCACTCTATTGTGGAAATGTCAATTAAAGGCCTGTTCGACCCCTCTAGAGACAGATCTTGGTCCTTGGACCCCTCATTATTAAGGAATGAAATTATATGTCAAAAACTCACCCAACAAATTAGTCACTTTTGGACAGATAACAAAAATTCAACCCCGAACCCTCTGTATATTTGGGGTGCATTCAAGGCCTTCCTTAGAGGAGTACTAATTCATGAGAAAGCTAACCTAAACAAGCAGAAAAAACTAATAATTATAGAGAGAAAACAAGAGCTCGAGAAGCTTAATACACAAGTAATAGCGGATAGAAACCCCAACTTAATTAAATTAATTGCATCCAAAAAGGCAGAATTAAATAAATTACTTGATGAAGAAGCAATAGCAAATCTGAGGATGGTTGATGCTCAGTATTTTATATATGCAAATAAACCTGACCGAATGCTTGCCAGAAAAATCAGAAATATTACTAGAGCGTCTTCCATTCCTCAGATACAGACTAAATCAGGTTCCATAACTAACGATCCCCAGCGCATCGCCAACTCCTTTGCGGACTTTTACCAGTCTCTATACCAATTACCAAAGTGCCATACAGAATCTAGAAGTAATAAAATACGGGAGTTTTTAAAAGAATGCCATTTACCCACCCTTGACTCAACAGCCTTAGACCAGTTGAATGCTCCCATTTCAACCCAAGAAATTCTTATAGCTATCAAACAACTTAAAAGCAACAAAGCTCCTGGGCCTGATGGATATTCAGGTAGCTTCTACAAAAAATTCTCAATGGATCTTGCCCCCCACTTAGCGGAG
Source organism: Bombina bombina (assembly GCF_027579735.1). Classification (NCBI taxonomy): domain Eukaryota; kingdom Metazoa; phylum Chordata; class Amphibia; order Anura; family Bombinatoridae; genus Bombina; species Bombina bombina. The sequence continues at coordinate 55,234,740 of NC_069503.1, read as the reverse complement.
ATGTTTAACTATATAATGCAGGGAGGCACAATCCCAAATGATTTATTAACGGCTAGAATTTGCGTGGTCCCTAAACCAGGGAAAGACAAGTTCCATTGTAAAAACTATAGACCAATATCACTCATAAACTTAGACCTCAAACTCCTTACTAAAATTATGGCCACGAGACTAAACTCACATATATCCAAACTAATAGTAAATGACCAAGTGGGATTCATTATGGGGAGGGAGGCTCCTGACAATGTGCGGAAGGTTATTGATCTTATCAGTTTTGCAACAAACGAAAAAGTGCCTTCTCTGTTTCTCTCTTTAGATGCAGAGAAGGCCTTTGATAGGATCCATTGGGACTATATGCTTGAGACTCTTTCGCAGTTCGGCATATCGGGCTCCTTTGTTAAAGCAATTCAAGCCATATACACAAACCCAACGGCGTATCTTAGGATAGCAGGATACCAATCTAAAAGAATACATATTCATAATGGCACCAGACAGGGTTGCCCCCTGTCGCCCTTGCTCTTTGCCATGTGCATTGAGCCCTTAGCAGCAAGCATCAGAAACCAGAGCAATATAGCTGGAATTATGGTAGGCAAAACAGAACACAAACTCTCGCTGTTTGCAGATGACATTATATTAACAATAAGTAAACCCCTGCTATCCCTCCCAATCCTATACGACCTCCTAACTAACTTTGGCAATTTGTCTGGGTACAAAATTAATAATGACAAATGTGAAGCCATAGAAGTGCACCTCCCTCCCCACACTAAAAAGTTATTAGAGATAAACTTCGATTTCAAATGGGCCCCCAATGCAATTAAATATTTAGGAGTCTTAATCCCTTATAACCTTAATGACTTATACAAACTCAACTACCCCCCTTTATACAAATACCTACATAAAGAAATGAAGATATGGAGCACATATAAAATTTCATTCTATGGTAAGATGGTAGTTAGTAAAATGGTGATACTCCCAAAATTATTATATCTCTTTAGATCTCTGCCTATAGTTATCCCCTCAAAGGATCTTGAGAAAGTCCAAAAACAGATGTTGGAGTTTATATGGGCCAACAAAAAAGCTAGAATAAATAGGAGGACTTTATTGTTGCCTAAAACTGAAGGAGGATTGGGAGTCCCTGACTTACAAATTTATTTTAAGGCCGCTAGATTAGCCCAAACAGCACTCCTACACAACTCTAAGAGCGACTTAGCATGGGTTCAGATAGAGAGTGACATGTTAAATTTATACCCGATTTATCAGATTTTCTGGACCTCAAAAAAAGACAGACCAGACTCATGGAAAAGACTTATTTCAATTGCACATACGTTAGAGATCTGGGATGGATCACAAAATAAGTATAAATTAATTCCCGTGGGTTCACCTCTCACGCCATTATCCCTACCTCTAGACAAACATAACAACAAAGATAAAGTTAACACGATTTGGGCTAACAAAGGCCTATATAGGATAGCTGACACATCCTGTAACTCTGAGACGATCTCGTTCCAACAATATAACTCTCTTCCACCCTCTACACCACATTCCTGGTTTCACTATTTCCAATTAAGAGCTAAGATAGAAGAAGCGAATAGATCGCGAATCTCAAGCGGCACTACATTATATGAGAAATTTTCTGTAAAAGTTAGAAAAACCTGGGAAGCGCTGAACTCCTTTTTAAAACAGGGGACTGCCAGTCTAAGATGGCTTGAACTTTGTCATCTTGCATACTAATACCAAGGGGAGTAATATGATAACCTAGGAAAAATGAGCAGGCAGACTAATATCTGTTACATGTAGCAGGGCAGGACATTTGTCATTATTACCTATTTTTGGGGAAGTAGAGAAGGTAAGACTTAGGTCTGACCAATTAATGATTGGTTTATGTAAACACAACCAGTTGATACCAAGGATGATATCAAACATGGGGGAGGAAATCACATCAAAAGTTAGATTTTCGGTGAGATGTTTGTTTGTAGTAACATGTAAGGTTATGGTCTGGTGGGTGACTGGACCAGATGACAATAGTGTACCATCAATGACCTTCACAGAGACGGGATTATGCTTACTCAGAAGAGGAATTTTATTTCTTTTCACAAAATCAACATCAATGAAATTCCTACAAGAAAAAGTGTCAACAATAGCGTCAGTTTTGATCCTGAAGTGCTCCCACTGTAAAAGAAGGGGTATAGTTATGTATGTGGTATCTACTGTTTTAGCTACAAAACTTTATGGTAAGCTGTGTGACTTGCCCTTCTTTTGTTTGGATAAGACAGGGCAGTCCTTAACCTCATGTGTTGGGCATGCACAATACATACATAAATTCTAGGATTTCCTCCTGGATTTTTCTTGAGGTGACAAAGGCTCTCTAATAAACCCTATATCCATTGGTTGGGGGTTCTCTTTAGCAGAATGACTAGGTAATGGAAAATAGCCTTTTGAGGAGCTGGCTTTTTCAAAACACCTCTCTCTCAACAGTCTATCTATGTTAATGGTTAGGGTAAACAATTCTTCTAGGGTATCTGGAATTCCTATGCGTGCCAGCTCATCTTTTATTTCCTCAGATAGCCCATGGTGGAACTGTGTCTTTATCGAGACAACATTCCACATGGAGTCCCTAGCAGAAATCTTGAATTGAGTTATATAGACTTCTACTGGATTTTTCCTTTGTTTCATGGATCTCAATGTGTATTCTGCAGAGACCTGCTTAAAGGGGTCGCCATACAAGGCTGATATGGCAGCAAAAATGCATCAAGGGATCCTAGTAAAGAGTCCTGGTTTACGTAGAATGTGTCAGCCCAGGCCCTAGGCTCCCCCCTGAGGTATGAGATCACAGTTAATACTCTCACTCTCTCTGAGGGGTAAGTCCTTGGCTTTAGTTCAAAGAGTAAGATACATGAATTTTTAAACTCCCTGAATTGGGAGCGAGTGCCTGAGAACTTCTGAGGGGGAGAAACTAAGGGCTCAGGGTGTACCTCTGCAGGTGTGGGTTTGGTACTGAGAACTTCCCTTAAACAGGCTTTTAAAGCCTGATTTTCCACTTGTAATTCATGGAAAGAATTTGCCAGAATGTCCATTCTGTCAGATAATGCTTGGATTTGGTTAGTCACGGTATCTTGTTCCATGTTAGCCTGTATGTGTTGCTGAGAGGAATTCAACTTGTGGTTGTTATCCACTAAATCCCTTATTTTCAAGGCTGGTTAATTCTGTAAGATTCAAAATTTTTACAGGTGTACTTAAGTTTCTTAGTATGTATTTAACCCTTCACAATAATACAGTTTGTAAAAAAGATGTTAATTTATCACACAGTGGTAACCACAATGTAAGTTTAACAGGTTACCTCTGTGAGATGATATAAGCCGTTAGTGAGTTACGTAGGTAAACAGTGTCATTCAAACAAAAAATCACTAGTGGCGTAATTACCTTGATCCAAGAGGATCCGGACTTGACAGAGTAGTTGCTAATCTATTCGCTCTGCAGGAGACAAACGGCAGTTCGGTAGAGAGGAAGTTACAGTGTCAGCGTGTAAAGAGACTGAGACCGCTGCAGGCGTCTGTGGCTGATGATGTCAGTGTTACGGTACCAACAGGATACCAAGGGTTAATACCAGATGGAAGATGCCCTGAATGTGAGATCAGCAACTCACAACCCAGCTAATTCCCCCCTCAAACATGAGACCAGGCTCCACATTGAAGGTAAAAACACAATGCAATTTATTGAAGGCTAGATGCCCAGTATTTATGCAGGTCTGACCCCAGATGGGGGGTTGAAAGAATATTGTACATTAGATAGAGGGAAAACGCCCTTTGACATGCCACAATAGAATTACATTACTTAAGCAGATAACCAAGTTAAACACAAGACACACTTGAGCTTTTCTTATCACTTGGGCGTCTGCTCTCTGGATGGGATTAAACAATGTGAATGTTTATCACTTAAACTTAATTACAACACACAATAGCTGATGCCAGCAACCTTGTATTTAGAAAATAGCTTCTTAAAGCTGAACAAAGTTAACTCTTTCAGTACTGACAGAAGGGTCTGTCACAGTCAGAATGATCCGGAATCGGCTCTCTGTGGGAAACACTTGTTGAAGAAAAATTTAACATCTGACAGCTGTTCCAAATTAATAAGGTTATAATTGTACAATTAAACAAAATTACAACAAAAATGACAACAGGTCCTTTTACAGTAATACAGAGTGTGGCGCGCAGCATCAGATAGGAAAAGTGTCTCTTTTATAGGCCATGTGTAGTGCTTCTGAGAATCTTCACATGTAAGCACCTCGTGGTCTTTTCTTATCTTGTCCATACAAACTTTGGGTGTTACTGTAGCTGAAAATACTTACTTTGCATACACAGCAGAAAATAGATGAACTGACAAGAAAAATGTAACTGTTTAAAAATGTCATGTCATTCTAACACATGAGAAAAATATATACAGAATTAAAAAATATTTTTCCTTAACATTTCTCACCCTTTTGATAATTTTATTATCACATGTATTTATCTATTACCTTGCATTTATTATCACGCCATTATTACTTTGTGTTTCTCATTAGACTAACTAACAACCTTCCTACCTGGAAATGACTCCTTAGACAGACTGTATATCACTGAGTATACAGATAAGCTGCATAGACAGTGGGATGCTGAGCCTCCATTCCAGATCTGAAATAAATGGAAAATTGGGATTGTGGTAATTAAGGTATTTGTAATAATTCCCCGTCTGATATTAAATTACTATAAATTTAACAATAGAAATATAATCTCCCAAATTTTGGGGATAATAAAGCTAATATATAGTATAACAAACCCAACAAACAGATGAAGAGATAGTACTACAAATAATAAAATAATTAAACAATACTAAGTGCTAGCTACCTGGTAAATGGAATTATACACTAAACATATAAAAGAGAGATAGAATTGCACCGCAATAAGATGCAGTTCAAAGACCAGGATATAAAGCAGAGCACATTACAATAATAAATGCCATATACTCGCCCCTAACAGGAACTTTTACTCTCATTTGAACGTTTTGTTGCACGTCCGCCACACCTCCCCACCTATTTGCTATATCACACTTTGGCTGCTGTTTTGTTTTTGTACCCTACACCTGCAATTTCACCTAAGTCATTGGATATATGGTCATCATTATCATTCATCATTTTTTCTGTCATCAACATCAGTCATTTATTCATCGTATTGGTTTACTGTCATGTTATGCCTATTCTACATTTCCATGGAACAATAACTTTTTATTATGGATTTTTATTTGCCGGCTTAGGTTTAGTTCAGTGTGTCAAGTGGGGGCCCATGTGAATTGTCTGTTTGTTTGTTTGTCCTTTGTGTGTATATGTGGGGGTGTTGGTACGTGGTTTTTGCTGCTGTATTTCTGTAAATTGAAATTTACTAAAGCAATTTACCATGCATTGTTTGATTATTTAAACATTTAATAAATTGTACAACTTTTTGACCTATTTGAGTATTTAATTTAATTTGTTATTGTAATGTGCTCTGCTTTATATCCTGGTCTTTGAACTGCATCTTATTGCGGTGCAATTCTATCTCTCTTTTATATGTTTAGTGTATAATATATAGTATAATGTAGGGTAAATTTATAAGAACCGGGGAGGGTGCTCACTGTTCATGTAAATGTAGGAAAAAATTGAAAAGAGAAGCGAACAGGGAATAGAGCACTCGCAAAAACTTTGGCATAAGTGGCTATTCAGTGTAGGTAAACATCATTAAAACTTAACATTTATTGTGCAAAAAAGAGATAAAAACTACTATATAAGTAGTAAATAATACTTAGATTAAAATAAACATATACTGGATGGCTGTCTATCCACAATTGCCCCAAGAAATGTAGTAGTGGAACACAGTAAATGAGTAAGAGGAATTTTGGGCAGAGACACACCAAACACGGTTCATGGATTGCACAAAATCTATCTAAAAAAGAGGATTGACCTCAAACGTAATTTATACTCTCTGGTGCAATACTGGACCAGTGTGAATCTGTCCAAATCAATCCCTAGTAACAAAATTAGTAACAATAACGATGAGGGGAAGTGTAGATAGCGTGAGTCCACACAAACTTATTTAGTATATTATACACAGCCCAAAATTATATAGAGGGTAAGAGCAGAGGTTGCAAACCAAAGTGTTAATGAATCTTACACAAATGTACCAATAGAAGAGGTATACCCCCAAACAAATACACTATTAGGTAAGGTTCAAAACAAAACCAAATTGATCTGCCCAATCCCGGTTATAACATAATGACATGGCTAATTTAGTGTGAACAGCATAGGTACACTAGAGGATAGTGCAGCCGTAATGGCGCCTTCAAAGTCTGCACTATCCTCTAGTGTACCTATGCTGTTCACACTAAATTAGCCATGTCATTATGTTATAACCGGGATTGGGCAGATCAATTTGGTTTTGTTTTGAACCTTACCTAATAGTATATTTGTTTGGGGGTATACCTCTTCTATTGGTACATTTGTGTAAGATTCATTAACACTTTGGTTTGCAACCTCTGCTCTTACCCTCTATATAATTTTGGGCTGTGTATAATATACTAAATAAGTTTGTGTGGACTCACGCTATCTACACTTCCCCCTCATCGTTATTGTTACTAATTTTGTTACTATGGATTGATTTGGACAGATTCACACTGGTCCAGTATTGCACCAGAGAGTATAAATTACGTTTGAGGTCAGTCCTCTTTTTTAGATAGATTTTGTGCAATCCGTGAACCGTGTTTGGTGTGTCTCTGCCCAAAATTCCTGTTACTCATTTACTGTGTTCCACTACTACATTTCTTGGGGCAATTGTGGATAGACAGCCATCCAGTACATGTTTATTTTAATCTAAGTATTATTTACTACTTATATAGTAGTTTTTATCTCTTTTTTGCACAATAAATGTTAAGTTTTAATGATGTTTACCTACACTGAATAGCCACTTATGCCAAAGTTTTTGCGAGTGCTCTATTCCCTGTTCGCTTCTCTTTTCAAATGTTTCCTCCATTTCAGATCTGCCTACATAGTTATCATTTCCTCTAAGCATTCACACATCTTTATTGGTAACACACAAACACAAAATATGCAATCTCTATCTAAACAGATAACAACAGCAGCCAGAACTGCATCCCTTCACAGGCCTAGGTCCAAATCCTGTAGTAGGCCCAAAGCTGATGAGGTGCAATTGTGGGACCCCCTCGCAGAGATGAGATCTTCCACCTGTCTCCTAAAATGACTGGAGGGTCTGCAGGGAAGGCAGGTAGCTGAACTAGGTTATCAGTCGGTCATCTCTTGGCTGTTGTATCATCACCCTAAACAATCGGTATCTTCAACTTTTTCTGCAACGAGAAACACAAATCATTAACAATTTCCAAACAATTAGGCACGTTAGAATTACTCCTATCACTACCACTATGGGTTTTAAAAGATTTGTATGGGTTTTTAAACCAAGTTCCAATCGATCCCATCCTTCCTTAGCTATATCTCTAGATCTTTGTTGTAATTCTTTTACTTTATTCATGTGTAGAACTTCTAGTCTCATTAATAATCCCATCCATAATACTAGCATATTTGTTAATTCTATTTGCTAGCTCAATTCCCCAACCTGTCCAGGCAGGGAACCACATCCAGGCTTTATCTGCAGATGAGAATAATTCTTGCTTATACCTTGATTAAGGACCATTGGAATAATCTTACCATCTTTCTCAGCCATAGTTGAAACCATCTCATATTGTTATATAACTGAGTTTGACAGCTCCATTCATCATTGTCTGTCTGTTCAAGACAGGCACACCTAGGGGTACACAAAGCTTTTAATGTTGGACAAAAACACAAACTGTTACAATTAGCAGTTACTGTATTACGTGGTTCTTCGTTAGGTTCCATATTAAATGTAAAGGTAGCATTTCTACAATCTGTTTCCCCCACATATACCTTGGGCAAACTAAATATGTGACCTCCCATGTTTGCTATGTGATTAACATACATTGGCCCTAGACACATTGTAGGTGTAGAAACTATACCAGCAAGTTCTAAGTATGTACCTTGATCTGAGATAGCATTATGAACAGAGTGATCTATATCTATTTGAACATCATAGCTGTAATCTGTCACATTTAACTCATTCATTGATATTAGTACACCTATTAAAGGGATTCCTTTATGATTGGCAGGAACATGAGAGCATATCCAACAGTCTGTGGCATTCAGTTGCTTGGCGGTTTGTTGGTGTAAAAGCCAGATGGAATTTGTCCATTTGTCACCCTTCACTGGTGTATAGAGGTATAAAACACAAAGAAAAGGACAAAGAAAAAAACAGGACAGTATATGCATTTTGGCAGTTAGTTAACCCACTTCGTCCCTAGTGGTCTCACCCTTTTAACACAGGTTTTTATCACTGGCCTGGAAGTTCACTTTCTTACAGTGAGAGGCGTGTATCCAGTTTGGTTTCCATTCCACTTTGACTGAGGTGGGTGTTGTCAGTAACACCTGGTATGGGCCGTCAAACCAGGGCTCTAAGTGTCTCCTCACGTATCTTCTTATCACCACCCAGTCTCCAGGGTGCAGGTGGTGAGTTCCAGTTATTTGTTCTGGATCTGGTAATGAAAAGAAAACTTTTCCATACAAATTAATCAGTTGCTCATGCAGCTGAACAACATGTGGTAAGAAAAGACCTATTAGTGGTCTACCAAACAAAATTTCAAATGGCGAAAGGCCATGCTTTGCCTTTGGGTTGTGTCTTTACTGCAAAGAGGGCTAAAGGTAAGGCTTGTACCCAAGTAAGTTTTGTCTGCTCACAGGTTTTAGCTATTTTTTAACATTGGCTCTCTCTACTTTCCCAGACGATTAATATGCAACCCTTTCATCATTTCTGCAAACACTTGCCCATCAAAATGAGTCCCTCGATCAGATTCTTCTGTTTCAGGTAGACCATATCTGCACACAATTTCAGTTATCATTTTTTTTTCTGTTATACCTGCTGTTGCCTTGGCAACCGGCCAGGCCTTCACCCAAGAGGAAAACATGTCTACACACACCAAAACATACTCATACACACCACATTTGGGCAGCTGAATATAGTCTATTTGCAGGTTTTACAAGATGTTTTATCTCCACCTTTGTCAATTTACCTGGATTGTATTTAGCACAAATCATGCATTTCTTGCACCTTTCAGTTACAAATTGTAAGAAACCTGGTGCAAACCAAAATTTATTAACACTTGCAATCATTCTTGCAATCATTCCCCCTTTGGAAACATGGGAAGGGAGATGAGATAAACTGACTAAAACAGGATATAGCACTGTAGGTGCACATAATCTACCATCCCCATGTTTCCAAACCTTATTTTCCAGTTTGCAACCAGCATTTTTCCACTTGCACTGAGTTAGGGAACCTGTTTGGTTTTGGAGGGTTTTTAAGACCTCCATTGTCAAATTCTCCACAGTTTCAGAGGACTGTTGGAGTATCATGAGAGCTGCCTTCTTGGCTGCTTCATCTACCCTATTATTACCCATAGTGATAGGATCTATTGCTCGCTGATGTGCCTTTAATTTCATAACAGCTATAGCTCTTTTGAGAACGCTGCGGTCTGCTCCAGTGTCCACCAAACACTCCACAAAATGGTATGGCATGTCAGAGAGGGTCAGGCGAACAAAGGCATCACCCCCTCTGCTCTCAGGCATGATTGGTAGCACTGGAAGCCCAGTCCATCAATTGTTCTCCCACAGTTATAACATTTACCTTTTCTGGGTTCCCCCTCATTTATCCCTTAAACTGTTTCTATTGGGGTTTCCCAGGGGCACACACTGGCATTACCCTTACTGCTTTCTTTTTCTATACTTCTATGTTCCTTTGTATTGAGCTCGCTAAGCTCATCAGTGCTGGGACTGATTTATCTCGCCAATCAGAATGGGCGGAAACCAATCTATCATGGATTTCTTTATTCAGTCCCGACACCAATGTGGCAATGAGCATTTTTCCCATACCTTGGTCTTCAAGGTTACCTCCCCTTGGGGCATATACATCTTGCCATGAGGTGGTATGGGACACATAAGATACTACAGTCAAAACTCGGGGCACAAATAATTTTCCCCAGCAATACTAAAACTCAACAATTTAGCATGCAGTTGTAATCAATTTTCCATTTCATGTCTATTAGCAAAATATCATTATTTACTTGATATTTTTTATTAAAGGATCAGCAAGGCACCACTGGGAGTCAGCTGAACACATCAGGTAAAACAAAGAAAAGGGCCATCTATGTGCAGCCTACAATCAACAGCTAGCTCCCAGTAATGCATTCCTCCTCACAAACCTACCTAGAAAAACATTTGGGTTTCACATACATATATATAACATTTGGGTTTCGCATACATATATATATATATATATATATATATATATACACAGTATATATACACAGTATACACATACATACATACATACATCTATACATATATACACACATATACAGCGGATACATACACATAGATATACATACACATATATATATATACACTGTGACATATATATTCACACTCTCACAAGCATGTATTTACTATCAAATACACTCACTGACAAACTGGCACACAGATTCTACACACTCTACAACAAAATGCACACAAACCTTAGGACTAGGGCACATAGTCCACAAGGCCTTGGCATGCAGTCACAAATGGCAATAGATAGCCAAGTGCCAGTGCCCACATACAATCAGACCCACAACCAATTATCTAACCTTATAATGAATGCAAGGGCTACCATTAGTGACCTAATAACTTTCAGGGGGGTAAGTACTAGTGGTCTTATCAGTTGTGAAAATACTTGAGAGTAGTAAAAGTGAATTTACCAATAAAGTAACTAGCAAATCAGACCTCTTAAAGATTCGCTACTAGAATCTTTTGTATATTGTAATTTATATTAATTCTACTGCAAATATATCACTAGGACCATAATGTACAAAGGGACAATGTATGGCTATTGCAGTGTCACTTGTGCAAGTCACAGTAGTGCTGGCCTTTTAAAACTCCAGTTAACCCATATACATACCAAGCAGGGATGTAAAACCCCTAAATGCCCCCAAGCATAGCATACACTCTTATGTCTTTTAATGGAAGACTTGCATATGTGTGTGTGCAAAACATACATAATCTTACATTTAATTCAGTTGAACAAAAAGTTTCTAGCAGCACATAAAGTCTAGGACAAAAAAGTGTTAAAAAAACAACAAAAAAATTGTTCTGCTGTGTGCTAGAGGGAGGGGGGTTGGAAGCCCTCACCCAGTACAGCAGCTGCAGCACACATCAGAGAAATTGGATTCTAAACATACTTTGTCTTCTACAGTAAAAAATACATTGGGCTATTTCTGATAGGATTCTACAGTTATTTTTATAGAGATTTTGCTAGTGGAATAATTCAAAGGTTCCCCCTTTGGAAACCTAACATCCATTCCCTTAGTCAGCTTGCACCATTCAGGCAGATGCCAGCTGACCCACATACTATATTCTTTATACATTTCCTCCTGTGGGCTATTGAGGAAATTTTGGACGTCCATTGCTTAAGGATGACCTCATGTCACCCTTGCTAAAAATCGTTTTCCATAACCCTGTTATGATGGAGGGGACTCTTACCCCTCTCTCTCGACTCTTAGCAATACTGTGGCTGTCAGGGAAAGTCCCACACTAAAAATCCCACACTAAAAATCCCGCTTCTGATCCCTCCAAATTTTCCAACAAACCCAAATAATAAACAGTAGGGAGACAAATCCTAAAAGTACTTGGCCTCTTATATCATCAAAATCAAACCATGCTAGGGGACTTACATCAACAGTTTTATATATAATTAGAGACAAGTCTGCTACAGCTCAGGGATGCGCCCTTCATTATAGGAGCGTTCAAGCTAATTCTGCACCTACCCACACTTAACCTTCCGTTGTCCCTTTGCTGTACAGACAATTTTAGTAACAGTTTACTTAACAAACACAGAAAATAGAAAACATTTGTCTCTGAGGACAGTAGGATCCTCTTACTTGACACACTATTGCTCCCACTTGCTTTCTCCGCAGAGGGGCGTCTTGGAGCAGTACATTCACACACCGTAAAGGACCTCTTACACTCACACATTCATAACAAAAGATGTTAAAACATAAAACATAAAATACAACTGTCTCAGGTTCTTGGGAGTTTGTACTCACGACAGGACAGAGGGTTTATGAATCAGAGGATAGGAGAGCAAATTGAGAAACAAAGGTTCTCACCTTTATGGAGCCTTGTGGTCTCCTGTACTCAAAATTCCGGTCCTGGCTCCGTCCACAATCGCTTTCAAACTCCCGGGTTTCTGCACCAAATTGTTGAAGAAAAAATTAACATCAGACAGCTGTTCCAAATTAATAAGGTTATAATTGTACAATTAAACAAAATTACAACAAAAATGACAACAGGTCATTTTACAGTAATACAGAGTGTGGCGCGCAGCATCAGATAGGAAAAGTGTCTCTTTTATAGGCCATGTGTAGTGCTTCTGAGAATCTTCACAATAAGCACCTTGTGGTCTTTTCTTATCTTGTCCATACAAACTTTGGGTGTTACTGTAGCTGAAAATACTTACTTTGCATACACAGCAGGAAATAGATGAACTGACAAGTAAACGTAACTGTTTAAAAATGTCATGTCATTCTAACACATGAGAAAAATATATACAGAATTAAAAAATATTTTTCCTTAACACACTGAACGAGAGATAGACAGAGCACAGCTTTCAGGGTGCCGCTTTGCTAGAAAGAAGAATTAGGTAAGGGCTCAGCAAGTGTAGCTCTGAGCAGTGGAATCACAACTCATGAACTCAATTAACCAGCAATGAGAGCTGGCAGAAAGTGGTTTAAATAAGGGAAGTTGAGGACTTAAAGGGGCAGAACGAGTTTGTGAGGCAGAGAGAAGTTAACCCTTACAGGAGTGCAGGGGGTGCCCTAGTAGTTGGTATACAATCCCAAAGAAAAATTAAAAATAAAACCACTATTTGGCACACACTTAAACACATAGATAGATCCGCAGAAAGGGAACCAAAAAAATAAAACAACTTTTACTGTTAAATATTAAAATACAAATATTGGAGCATCTGGATTAAACACACTACAGTTGTCTATTTCAAAATAAAACAATAATTGTTGAGGCTCTAAATTTGCAAAATTAAGCAGATTCCAACACTGTCAGAGGCCCATTGTAAGATGTCCACCAAGATAGAAAAAGATCCCTAATAAACTACTGACTATGATGTGGTGCTACCTACATAGGTGGGTGAAGGGTGGGGCTTATCAGACGATCTCTTGGTAGGCAGCTGCTTACAATTATTGTGATAAAGGTACGGCTTGCAGTGACTAAGGAATGACCAGAATTACCTGTATATCAATCACAGAGAGCACACAAATAAAGTATAACCATGTCCAGATTACTCACAGACAGGCGAACGCCTAACGCACGTTTCTCCTGGGCTTTTTTAGAATGATTTGACAGTAAAAGTTAAGTTTTAATTATTTTTTGGTTCCCTTTCTGCGAATCTACCTATGTGTTTAAGTGTGTGCCAAATAGGGGTTTTCCTTTTTCTTATTTGGGGAGATTACAAAATATATGAAGTGACAAGGTTGTCACCAATTTGTTTGCCATAAAGAGCGTTGGGACAGGCTGTTAACGTCTGTTGTATGATGGGGTTCACACCCTGTATATATCCACATATAAATGAGTGGCCCACAGGATTTTAACCCATTTAAAATATCAGTTACTCAAAATTGTGCCATCTGTTTATTGCAATATAAGATGATTTTTTGTATAAAATGTGTTTGTTTAGGTTTTTGGAAAGTGTATTATTTTATTTAAAATAAAAATGTTAGATATCTTTATTTTACAAATTGCAATCAGTTGCAGAATAAGAAGCTGACTGAATAAGAAGACAACTTCAGCTTTGTACTTAAATGGACATTGAACCCAATTTTTTTCTTTCATGATTCAGATAGAGAATACCATTTTAAACAACTTTCTAATTTACTTCTATTATCTATTTTGCTTCATTTTCTTGATATTCTTTCCTGAAAAGCATATCTAGAGATGCTCAGTAGCTACTGATTGGTTGCTCCACATAGATACCTAATTTGATTGACTTACCCATGTGCATTGCTATTTCTTTAACAAAGGATATCTAAAGAATAAAGCAAATTAGATAACAGAAGTAAATTGGAATGTTGTTTAAAATTGTATTCTCTGTCTGAATCTTGAAATAATGTTTTTGGGTATAATATCCTTTTAATGTTCATTCACAGTGATTACTTTATAAATGACAGTAACCGTGGTTACCTTATAAATGACAGTCACAGTGATTTTACTTTATAAATGACAGTCACAGTGATTACCTTATAAGTGACAGTCACAGTGATTACCTTATAAATGACAGTCACAGTGGTTACCTTATAAATGACAGTCACAGTGATTACTTTATAAATGACTGTCACAGTGGTTACCTTATAAATGACTGTCACAGTGGTTACCTTATAAATGACAGTCACAGTGGTTACTTTATAAATGACAACCACAGTGATTACCTTATAAATGACAGTCACAGTGATTACCTTATAAATGACAGTCACAGTGGTTACCTTATAAGTGACAGTCACAGTAGTTACCTTATAAATGACAATCAGCATAAACCACTGTGAGTGAACATTAAAGGGACATTAAACACCTGATGAAAATTGCTAAAAACTAATTTTTCCTATTAATAAAAATAAAATAATCACTGCTGTCTATTTAATCTGTTCCTCTTACCTCAAACTGTTGAAGAAGATTGTTTTGAAGTAGAGCATTTATCCAGTGCTTGATTCTACTATGTAAGCTGCCATATTGTAACCTACGTTACAGGGGCACAGTAGTCACATGCTCATGAGGCAGTCATGTGACACACATAGCATATAGTCTGTTACATATATTTTTAGAGGATCACATCTGTCTGCAGTGTGTGAAGATAAATATTTGTCAGTCAGAGTATAAATGTATTAGACTACCCAATCTATTTATATACACATAATATGCAGCAAAATTTAAATAAAATTCTTTATAAGCAATATGTTTGTTTTTAACTCCCCCCACAGTTTTTTCTTCAAACTTCAAAAATCAAAGTTTTATGCTCTAAGCAAATACGTTTGCAATAAACGCCGGCTTCAGACACTATTGTGATTGTAAATCATTACAAACAGCTCCGGGAGGGGGAAGCTCTCACGTATACTCGGCACAGAAGATTTCTGCTTCTCAAGACCTGACCTCCTGTTTATGTAAAGCACTAAGGGCTGACACTTGTACTGTGTCTCGGCAGAGGGTGTGACAGGAGCAGATCGCAATGCTATGTAATGAAGACGATCATTGCTTAACGATCACAAAGGCTGGTACAATTGTTAGCACTTAGTTCTCTACATAAACAGGAAGACAGGTCTTGAGAAGCAGAAATCTTCTGTACCGAGTATACTGCTTGTAATGATTTGCAACCGCAATAGTGTCTTAAGCTGTATAATGCAAACAAATTTGCTTAGAGCATAAAACTCTTGGGCAGTTTGAAGAAAAAACTATGGGGGAGTTAAAATTCTTTATATGTAATATGTTTATGTTTTTATTTAAATTTTGCTGCATATTATGTGCATATAAATAGATGGGAAAGTCTAATACATTTATATTCTGACTGACAAATAAATATTTATCTTCAAACACTGCAGACAGATGTGATCCTTTAAAAATATATGTAACAGACAATATACTATGTGTGTCACATGACTGCTTCATGAGCATGTGACTACTGTGCCCCTGTAACTTACGCTACAATATGGCAGCTTACATAGGAAATGAAGCACTGGATCAACAATGTACTTCAAAACAATCTCATTCAACAGTTTGGGGAAAGAGGAACAGATTAAATAGACAGAAGTGATTATTTTATTTTTATTAAGAAGAAAAGGTTGTTTTTAGGGATTATTAGAAGACAGCTGTTAAGTGTCCCTTTAAGAACAAGAAAGCTGCAAATTGTTTCGTTTTCAGAATGATTGTCTATAGATTGTTTGTTACATTAAAGTTGATTTTAAAAAAAGCAAAGAAAAAAAAAAGCTTTGAGTGGAGGTCACATGTTTCCTGTCTAGAGTGGAGCTCCAGTCTGCAGCTAGACCCTTCTCGACTCCTTTGTATTTTCTTTTGTCTGATTGGCTGCTGCTTAACATGTGACTTCTCAGCATGTATTCTGGGAGATGTAGTTCAGTATTGAGCAGACCTTTGTTCCCCTCCCATTTATTTCCTGTGCAGCCGTAGCTGGGTGAGTGAGTCAGGCTGTGTGTATTGTGTGATAAAAAGTTTATAATTGTTGTCCTTTTAGTGCATGTTATTTACCTGCTTGTGCCAGGTAATGGGATAGAAAGTGCTGTTTAACTCTTTGTGTTAGTAAAGGGTTAATACACACTGTGTAGCTCTCTGTGCTAATGAAGGGTTAATAACCACTACAGATTTCTGTGCTAGTGAAGGGTTAATACACACTGTGCTGCTCACTGTGCTAGTGAAGGGGTTAATGTACACAGTGCTCTCTGTGCTAGTGAAGGGTTAATGCACACTGTGCTGCTCTCTGTGCTAGTGAAGGGGTTAATACAAACTGTGCTGCTCTCTGTGCTAGTGAAGGGTTAGTACACTATGTGCTGCCCTATTTGCTAGTGAAGGGTTAATACACACTGTACAGCTCTCTGTGCTAGTGGAGGGTTAATAAACACTGTGCAGCTCTTAGTGAAGGGGTTATACACTGCAGATCCATGTGCTAACAAAGGGGTTAATACAAGCTGCACAGCTAGTTAAGGGGTTAATAATAATAATAATAATAGTGAAGGGGTTATTACACACTGTGCTGCTCTCTGTGCTAGTGAATGGGTTAATACACTCTGCTAGTGAAGGGTTAATACACACTGTGCAGCTCTCTGTGCTAGTGAAGGGTTAATACACACTGTGCTGCTCTCTGTGCCAGTGAAGGGTTAATACACACTGTGCAGCTCTCTGTGCTAGTGGAGGGTTAATACACACTGCACAGCTCTCTGTGCTAGTTAAGGGGTTAATAATAATAATAATAATAGTGAAGGGGTTATTACACACTGTGCTGCTCTCTGTGCTAGTGAATGGGTTAATACACTCTGCTAGTGAAGGTTTAATACACACTGTGCTGCTCTCTGTGCCAGTGAAGGGTTAATACACACTGTGCAGCTCTCTTTGCTAGTGAAGGGTTAATACAGACTGTGCTGCTTTTTGTGCTAGTGAAGCGTTAATACACACTGTGTGGCTTTCTGTTCCAGTGAAGGGTTAATACACACTGTCCTGCTCTCTGTGCTAGTGAAGGGTTAATATACACTGTGCTGCTCTCTGTGCTAGTGAAGGGTTAGTACACACAGTTTGGCTCTCTGTTCCAGTGAAGGGTTAATACACACTGCACTGCTCCCTGTGCCAGTGAAGGGTTAATACACACTGTCCTGCTCTCTGTGCTAGTGAAGGGTTAATACACACTGTGCTGCTTTTTGTGCCAATAAATGGGTTAACACACACTGTGCTGCTGTCTGTGCTAGTGAAGGGTTAATACACACAGTGTTGCTCGCTGTTCCAGTGAAGGGTTAATACACACTGTGCCCCCAAAGCGCACATTATCAGCCCTGTTTTATCTAGGGGCACACAGTAACAAGCGGCAAGTAACTAGCACAGAGGGGCGCGCGGTAACTAGCGCAGAGGGGTGCCCAGTAACTAATAACCCCACATAGTTTGCCTTATTTGTAGAAGCCTTGTTACCGAGTAGACAAAGGTTTGTTATGTTAGTTTGTTAGCAACACTTGTATTGTTTTACATGATCTTATCACCCCTGCTCAGACTAACTAGGGGCAGATGTGTAGCAGGGTCAGTTTTAAAGGGACATTAAACCTAATATATTTATTTCATTATTCAGTGTTACACTAAATACAGAACTGCACAATGTCACTTAGAGTGAAGTAAGTTTTTAAATGAGGCGATAAACTAATTCCAACTTTGCCACTCAATATATACTACCTCCTTCCTAGATAGTCAAGGGTGAAGTTTAGGGAAACAAAAAATTAAGAGGGCTCTACAAGCTGTCGGGTTAAAATGGATTTCCTAACCTTATCCCATCTATCTCCTTTTCAGATCTATCAATCAAAATAGCCGTGTATTTTACATGTGTTTTACACTGTTCTTAAATTGGATATTGTCTTAATAATATACTTTTAGTAATGTTACCCTTATATAGAGTCTAATCATTCTTCAATCTCTTTCTTAATCAGAGATCAGACAGATAAAATTGCACCAAAAAACATTTTATTCATTACATCTATATCAGGGGCATGTTAACGCATAGGCCGACAAGGCCGGTGCCTAGGGCTTCAGGTTTTGGGGGGCGGCACTTGGCCGCTACTGCACTAATTATGTGGGGTTATTAAAACATTTTTTTTACAATTTTGACAAGTCAAGTCGTTATTTTACATTTAAAAAAAACGTTGTTTTGTTTGCCCGGGAACTTTTCTGAGGGGCGGGGCAGGTGCACTCTCAAATATGCAGTACAGAGTGTGGAGGGCTGGGGGTATGAGCGGCGCCGGCGAGTGCTCTGTCTGTAGATAGTTACAGAGGGTGGAATTGGATACAGACTGACTGAGACAGTTATGATGTTGAACGGATTCGGAAGGAATGGAAGGAAGAACTTGTCAGAGGTAATAAAACTTATAAAGTGGTGACCGTGCGTGCACTTTAGCAATCCAGCCTGGCGGGTGTTAGCTTTCTGACTGTGCAGTAATCAATCAGCACAACTGTGTCATTACCTATTGCTACAATCCCGCTGCTACCATGCAATACTAATGTGCACTGTACCCCCAGCCTGCTCTGTGTGACTGGCACTGTACTGCCAGCCCCGGGAATGCATAATCTATTCCCTGGGCACCCACTGGTTGCATTAATCAGGATCTCCGATCTGTGCACATTCACAAATAGCATGTGCTGTCTGCATATACAGCGCTCATTGATTGTTGCTATGTAAAATAATGCTGCTGCTTTTATTTACACCCTCAGCCAGTTGTGGGAGTTAGACAAGCATGACGAATGTGAGATCATCAATGTTATTGTGTTTTTATTTGCTCAAATTCTCTTTATAACGCATGACTCAAGAAATACCCTATTTACTATTATATTATTTACATTTTATACTTTATACTTATAGCCATCAAGAGGTTAATTTATTCAACAACGTATAATCTTAATAGAAATGAGCAATCTAACATATGTGATACGTGCAAATTACATGTGTACACTTGGGGAAGAAAATGTAAATAATATAATAGTAAATTGGGTATTTCTTGAGTCATGCGTTATAAAGAGAATTTGAGCAGCAGGGGGTTTGAATAAATTAACCTCTTGATGGCTATAGTCGATGTGTTGGTGGTGCACACTCAGTGAAGGAGCCTGCTGTGCAGTTGTTGTTTCTTTACATTCCTCTCCCTGGCTCCCCGCATGTCTCTTCTTATCCTGTCACTGCCTGCTTGTATTTGCCAGCCACATAATTCATTGTTGTGTGCTTTTTTACGGCATGGCCACCACCGCTATCTAACTAATAATAAATCAAGTGCTGCAGACTAGACTCGAGACACTGGCAGCTGCAATTTACATTCTCCCTGCTACAGGAACTTAATCCTACAAGCTCTACACATAAAACAACATGCAGAGCTTTTAGGGTTAAGTTCACTGAGCAGAGAGTATAAATTGCAGCTGCCAGTGTCACAGTACAGGCACAGCATAAAGTGCTTTTTCAGTAATTTATTTAACTTTTTTTTCCCTATGAAACTTTTTATTTTGATTCCTTACTCTCCTCCCCTTATTTTCTTCAAAACAATTTGGCTATATGTGTGTGTGTAATTGTATATATGTATGTGTGTGTGTGTAATTGTATATATGTGTGTGTGTGTGTGTAAATATAATATATATATATATATATATATATATATATGTGTGTGTGTGTGTGTGTATATATATATATATATATATATATATATGTGTGTGTATATATATATATATATATGTGTGTGTATATATGTGTATGTGTATATATGTGTGTGTATGTGTATATATATATGAAACTCCAAAATTCCTAAAACATTCTTAAAATAATGTAAACCTTGGGCTAATGACTCATACATTTCATAAAATGTGTAAAATATTTCAATATGTCCCTCAGGAATAAAAATAGATATAATTGTATTTCTTGATGCAGTAGCTGTCTTTATATCTTGTATGCTTTACACTGAAATGTAGCGGTACTCCAATATCACCGTTCTTATAATGTCCCAATAAAGGTTATGTTAATAACCTGTAGTCTCTTTATAAGCCATGATCCATAAAGTATTGTACCTTTGTTATATCCCACAGTATCAATGTGTTTCGTATATCAGTATAAGCTGGAAGGCTTTCTTACCTCTCTTCCTTGTATGTCTGGGGTTGTGAGTCTAACCTTGTACTTCTTTCTCTTTGCTATGTTTGGCTTCCAAAAAGCCGATTTTCTCCAAGAACTTCCACGCTGCTGTTTGTTAGCGTGACATCACTCCATGTCAGCACCAGATTATACTTGCGCAAGTATTCCTAAGTTTCTCCTCCTCCGACCGGTCTCCTGTTTCTAGGGCGGATGTCACTCTGCACTTAAGCACTTTGTACGCAGAGTTAGTAGCTGTTATACAGACCTTTTTGCCCCCTGTCAGGTTCTCAGTTACGGGTGGTTTCCAGCGTTTTGTTGCAAACTCTTGTGTCTTTCAATATCTCTCACTTCCACAGTTCTACGCATTTCACCCTTCTATAGGGCTTTGTCAAGATACTGTGTGTTCGTCAGACTCTCTTTAAATCCCCCGCTCTCTCTTCTGATTGGACTCCTCGTTGTTACTTTACCTCCTCAATATTTAAAGGGCTATATCACCAAAGTGGTATCTCAGATTTTTTCTTCTTTGTATTGTTGAATATCTCCATTTCTTCATTACTTGCTAAATCTTCCAAACTGGGACCATCGAAATATGTATTTAAAGTTGTATTTACAAATAATATTAAAACTTTTGCTTTATTCCATATTCACAGGATAATAAACTAAACAAACATTGAGTCATTGCCCATAAGTTGAGTCATTCTAATGCCCCTAATATTCAAAATATCTATCAATTTAAACTCTAAATTATAATTATTTATAAAATTTATAAAATTCCATTAGCTAAATGTTTTTCTTATTTATTTATTGTATGTAAGGTTAATACTCTGACTAATATTTATTGCATGTAATTGGCAAGAGTCCATGAGCTAGTGACGTATGGGATATACAATCCTATCAGTAGGAGCAAAGTTTTCCAAACCTCAAAATACTTATAAATACACACCACACTACACCCACAATTCAGTTTTACAAACTTTGCCTCCTATGGAGGTGGTGAAGTAAGTTTGTGCTAAGATTTCTACGTTTATATGTGCTTCTCAGCATTTTGAAGCCCGATTCCTCTCAGAGTACAGTGAATGTCAGAGGGATGTGAAGGGAGTATCACCTATTGAATGCAATGGTTTTCCTCATGGGAGATCTATTTCATAGGTTCTCTGTTATCGGTCGTAGAGATTCATCTCCTACCTCCCTTTTCAGATCGACAATATACTCCTCTCATATTCCATTACCTCTACTGATCACCGTTTCAGTACTGGTTTGGCTATCTGCTATATGTGGAATGGTGTCTCTTGGTAAGTATGTTTTCATTACCTAAGACACTCTCAGCTATGGTTTGGCACTTTATGTATTTATATAAAGTTCTAAATATATGTATTGTACTTATATTTGTCATGATTCAGGTTTCAGTATATTTCCTTTTGCAGACTGTCAGTTTCATATCTGGGAAATGCATTTTTTAGGAAAATGTATTTCTTACCTGGGGTATAGTCTTTTTTTTCAATTGACTGTCATTTTAAATTCGCAGGCAGAATTAGGCTCGCGAGGGCACGAAATGCCAAACTATATTGCGTCATTTTTGGCGCAAGATTTTTTTGGCGCAAAGTTACGTTCAATGACACAAATTCGTAATTTCCGGCGTCCTTGTCGACGCCGAGTCCTTTCATAAGGTTGCGTCTTCAATGACGCGAATGTGTCATTTCCGGATGTTATTAGCGCCAAAAAAAATTCTCTGTTTGTTTATGCGTCATACTTGCCGCCAAATATTTTCATTATTTTAAACCCCATTCCTATATGCCTCTTGCCTTTTTTCTCTATCAGAGGGCTATGCTGTTTGCATTTTATTCACCATTCCTGAAACTGCCATATAAGGAAATTGATAATTTTGCTTTATATGTTGTTTTTTTCTCTTACATTTGCAAGATGTCTCAATATGATCCTGTCTCAGAAATCACTGTTGGAATCCTGCTGACTGATAACAGTTCTACCAAAGCTAAGTACATTTGTTGTAATCTTGTGGAGATTATATCTCCAGCTGTGGTTTGTAATAAGTTGTCATGATAAATTTTTACATGCAGAGAATGTGTCCATCAGTAATAGTACATTGCCTGTTGCTGTTCTTTTAACATCTATTGTACAAGATATACCTGTGAGTTTATAAGAATTTATTGCTGATTCTATTCAGAAGGCTTTGTCTGCCATCCCGCCTTCTAATAAATGTTAAGGTCTTTTAAAACTTCTAATAAAGTTGATGAAATTTCAAATGAAGGACAACATACTGAATTATCCTCCTCTGATGAGGATCTACCTGATTCAGAAGATCCTGCCTCAGATATTGACACTGACAAAACCTCTTATTTATTTAAAATGGAGTATATTCATTCTTTATTAAAGGAAGTGTTGATTACATTAGATATGGAGGAAACTAGTCCTTTTGATATTAAAACTAGTAAACGTTTAAATTCTGTTTATAAACCTCCTGTGGTTATTCCAGAGGTTTTTCCAGTTCCTGATGCTATTTCTGATATGATTTCTAAAAAATGGAATAGGCCTGGTACTTCTTTTATTCCTTCTTCGAGGTTTAAAAAATTGTATCCTTTGCCAGCAGTTAGACTGGAGTTTTGGGAAAAGATCCCCAAAGTTAATGGGACTATCTCTACTCTTGCTAAACGTACTAATATTCCTACGGAAGATAGTACTTTTTTTTAAAGATCCTTTAGATAGGAAACTTTAATCTTATCTAAGGAAAGCGTATTTCTTTTCAGGTCTTCTTCTTAGGCCTGCAATTTCTTTGGCTGATGTTACAGCTGCTTCAACTTTTTGTTTGGAAACTTTAGCGCAACAAGTATCGGATCATGATTTGTCTAGCATTGTTAAGTTGATTCAACATGCTAATAATTTCATTTGTGATGCCATTTTTGATATCATCAAAATTGATGTTAGATATATGTCTTTGGCTATTTTAGCTAGAAGAGCTTTGTGGCTTAAATCTTGGAATGCTGATATGACTTCTAAGTCCAGATTGCTATCTCTTTCTTTCCAAGGTAATAAATTATTTGGTTCTCAGTTGGATTCAATAATTTCAACTGTCACTGGGGGGAAGGGAGTTTTTTTTGCCTCAGTATAAAAAACCTAAGGGTAAATCTAAAGCCTCTAACCGTTTTTGTTCCTTTCGACATAATAAGGAACAGAAATCTAATCCTTCCCCAAAGGAATCTGTTTCCAATTGGAAGCCTTCCTCAAATTGGAATAAATGCAAGGCATTTAAGAGATCAAAGCCAGCCCCCAAGTCCGCATGAAGGTGCGGCCCTCATTCCAGCTCAGCTGGTAGGGTGTTTGGATCAATTCGGTCCAAAATCATTGGATTCAGAGTATTGTCTCTCAGGGATACAGAATAGGATTCAGAGTAAGACCGCCTGTGAGAAGATTTTTTTTCTCTCACGCATTCCAGTGAAACCAGTAAAGGCTCAGGCTTAGCTGAAATGTGTTTCAGACCAGGAGTTATCAGGAGTAATCATGCCAGTTCCATTTTGGCCTAGCGACAGCTCCAAGAATCTTTTCAAATGTTCTCGGTGCCTTACTCTCTGTAATCAGAGAGCGGGGTATTGCGGGGTTTCCTTATTTGGACGATATCTTGGTACTTGCTCAGTCTTTACATTCTGCAGAATATCACACGAATCAACTAGTGTTGTTTCTTCGAAAACATTGTTGGAGGATCAATTTACCAAAAATGTATTTGATTCCTCAGACAAGGGTAACCTTTTTAGGTTTCCAGATAGTTTCAGTGTCCATGACTTTGTCTCTAACAGACGAGGCATTTGAAATTGGTTGCAGCCTGTTGGAACCTTCAGTCTCAGTCATTCCCTTCAGTAGCTATGTGTATGAAAGTTTTAGGTCTCATGACTGCAGCATTGGACGCGATCCCCTTTGCTCGTTTTCATATGAGACCTCTCCAGCTTTGTATGCTGAACCAATGGTGCAGGGATTATACAAGGATATCACAATTAATATCCTTAAATCCCGATGTTTGACTTTCTCTGACTTGGTGTTTAGATCACCATCGTATAATTCTAGGGGCCTCTTTCATTTGTCCAACCTGGACTGTGATCACAACAGATGCGAGTCTCTCAGGTTGGGGAGCTGTCTGGGGATCTCTGACAGCACAAGGGGTTTGGAAATCTCAAGAGGTGAGATTACCAATCAATATTTTGGAACTCCGTGCAATTCTCAGGGCTCTTCAGTTTTGGCCTCTGTTGAAGAGAGAATCATTCATTTGTTTTCAGACAGACAATATCACAACTGTGGCATATGTCAATCATCAGGATAGGACTCGCAGTCCTCAAGCTATGAAAGAAGTATCCCGGATACTTGTTTGGGCGGAATCCAGCTCCTGTCTAATTTCTGCGGTTCATATCCCAGGTATAGACAATTGGGAAGTGGATTATCTCAGTCGTCAGACTTTACATCTGGGAGAATGGTCTCTCCACCCAGATGTGTTTTCTCAAATTGTTTAGATGTGGGGGCTTCCAGATGTCATGATTTCCGTTCATCGCCGCCTCACTGCGGCTCACGGAGCTCTTCTGTTGTGTTTTCGTCACGTTGCCTAGCAACGTGACGTATTGTCTGACACTCCCTCTGATGTCACGGACCTCTCTCTCAGCCTTTAAATCACGGCGGGAGATCTTGTTTGGGGCCCGTTTGTAAATCCTGACTTCGGATATGTGAGTACTCAGTTTATTTCAAATTACTCTACCTACCTTCTGGATATTTACCTGTGCCTGAATTACCATTTGTTTGCTAATAACCTGTTCAAAGGGACATTATCTTTATTTGTTGCAAACCTGCAAAGAAGGAGCATTTATCATTTGTTTGCTAATAATCTACTTAAAGGGACTTATCTTTATTTGTTGCAAACCTGCAAAGAAGGAGCATTTATCATTTGTTTGCTAATAACCTACTTAAAGGGACATTATCTTTATTTGTTGCAAACCTGCAAAGAAGGAGTATTTATCATTTGTTTGCTCATAACCTACTTAAAGGGACATTATCTTTTTGTTGCAAACCTGCAAAGAAGAAGCATTTGCCATCTGTTTGCTAATAACCTGTTTAAAGGGACATTAACTTTATTTGTTGCAAACCTGCAAAGAAGGAGCATTTATCATTTTGTTTGCTAATAATCTACTTAAAGGGACTTATCTTTATTTGTTGCAAACCTGCAAAGAAGGAGCATTTATCATTTGTCTGCTAATAACCTATTTAAAGGGACATTAACTTTATTTGTTGCAATCCTGCAAAGAAGGAGCATTTATCTTTGTTTGCTGATAACCTGTTTAAAGGGACATTTTCTTTGTTTCTTGCTAACCTGCTAAAGAGGAATAGTTATCATTTGTTTGCTGAAAACCTGCTTAAAGGGACATTATTTTCAATTATCATTTGTTGCTGATAACCTGATTAAAGGGACATTATTTTACTATTTCCAGATATAAAGAAGATATACAGAGTTACTATTTCTTTTGGGAGAACCTTGTATCCTGCTTATTTTGTTTCCTGAGTGGGTCACATCCTGGATATTCCTCAGTGTGCTAGCGTGTGTTCTACTTTTCACGCTAGCAGTTGGGTTAGATCCTGGGCTGACTATATACGGCTGACACCAGAAATAGATCTGATGGCATCTCATCTAAACAAAAAACTTCCCAGGTACCTGTCCAGGTCCAGGGATACTCAGGCGGAAGCAGTGGATGCATTGACACTTCCTTGGTGCTATCATCCTGCTTATATTTTCCCGCCTCTAGTTCTTCTTCCAAGAGTGATCTCCAAAATCATCATGGAGCAATCGTTTGTGCTGCTGCTGGCTCCAGCCTGGTCTCACATGTTTTGGTATGTGGATCTTGTTCGGATGTCCAGTTGCCAACCTTGGCCACTTCCATTAAAACCAGACCTTCTATCTCAAGGTCCGTTTTTCCATCAGGATCTTCAATCATTAAATTTGAAGGTATGGAAATTGAACGCTTATTACTTAGTCATAGAGGTTTTTCTGACTCAGTGATTAATACTATGTTGCAGGCTCATAAATCTGTTTCTAGAAAGATTTATTATCGAGTTTGAAAGACTTACATTTCATGGTGTTCTTCTCATAAATTTTCTTGGCATTCTTTTAGAGTTCCTAGAATTTTACAGTTTCTTCAGGATGGTTTGGATAAAGGTTTGTCTGCAAGTTCCTTGAAAGGACAGATCTCTGCTCTTTCTGTTTTATTCCACAGAAAAATTGCTAAACTTCCTGATATTCATTGTTTTGTACAGGCTTTGGTTCGTATCAAGCCTATCATTAAGTCAATCTCTCCTCCTTGGAGTCTTAATTTGGTTTTGAAGGCTTTACAGGCTCCTCCATTTGAGCCTATGCATTCTTTGGACATTAAACTACTTTCTTGGAAAGTGTTGTTCCTTTTCCTTTTGGCCATCTCTTCTGCTAGAAGAGTTTCTGAATTATCTGCTCTCTCTTGTGAATCTCCTTTTCTGAGTTTTCATCAGGATAAGGCAGTCTTGTGGACTTCATTTAAATTCTTACCTAAGGTTGTGAATTCTAACAACATTAATAGAGAAATTGTTGTCCCTTCTTTGTGTCCTAATCCTAAGAATTCATTGGACAGATCTTTACATTCTTTGGATGTGGTGAGAGCTCTGAAATATTATGTTGAAGCTACTAAAGATTTCAGGAAGACTTCTAGTCTATTTGTTATCTTTTCTGGTTCCAGTAAAGGTCAGAAGGCTTCTGCCGTTTCTTTGGCATCATGGTTAATGCTTTTGATTCATCAAGCTTATTTGGAGTCGGGTAAAGAATTACAGCTCATTCTACTAGATCAGTTTCCTTTTCTTGGGCTTTTAAGAATGAAGCTTCAGTTGATCAGATTTGCAAAGCAAAAACTTGGTCTTCTTTGCATACATTTACTAAATTCTACCATTTTGATGTATTTGCTTCTTCGGAAGTAGTTCTTGGTAGGAAAGTTCTTCCGGCAGCTGTTTCAGTTTGATGATTCTGCTTATGATCTAAGTTTTTATTTTTTGAGAATAAAGTTATATTTGGGTTGTGGATTCATTTTTTTCAGTGAAATGGCTCTTTTTATTTTGTCCCTCCCACTCTAGTGACTCTTGCGTGGAGTTCCACATCTTGGGTATTGCTATCCCATACGTCACTTGCTCATGGACTCTTGCCAATTACATGAAAGAAAACATAATTTATGTAAGAACTTACCTGATAAATTCATTTCTTTCATATTGGCAAGAGTCCATGAGGCCCACCCTTTTTATGGTGGTTATGATTTTTTTGTATAAAGCACAGGTATTTCCAAATTCCTTTGATGCTTTTTACTCCTTTCTTTTTCACCCCACTTCTTGGCTATTCATTAAACTGAATTGTGGGTGTGGTGAGGGGTGTATTTATAGGCATTTTGAGGTTTGGGAAACTTTGCCCCTCCTGGTAGGATTGTATATCCCATACGTCACTTGCTCATCGACTCTTGCCAATATGAAAGAAATTAATTTATCAGGTAAGTTCTTACATAAATTATGTTTTCCACTCATCACCCTCCTTCCTTTTTTTAATGTTTTTATTAAGAAATCACGTGGGGTACTGAAAAAAAGAAACAAATGAAATGAGACAACAAACAAGAGGGATATTAACATTAGTTTATATACTTAAGATTTCAGCCCATTTTAGCATACAAATACAGTAATAATCAAAGGGGAAAAAACCCCCAAAACAAAATAGAATATAATTTGAAATCGAATTCAAAATCAAGATCAAAATCGAAATCAGCCTTCTCCCTTTCTAGACCTAGTATATCTGAGGGAGTTCATTTCTTAGTATAGCATTCAAAACATATTCTGTAGAGCTTAATGGGTAGATGATTTTCTTTTCTAAGTCTATTGGCTTAGAGCAAATAAATATTTCCAACTTTTTTTAAAGAAACTAGTGACTTCATTATTTTTATCCTTTTCTATCATGCATCGTTCTGCTGTCATTTTTATTTCTGCTATAGAGGGCAATTTTTTTTTGAGATCCAAGTTTTCAGAAGCAAAAACCTAGCCACACCAATCACCATTTTAATGAATGTTTTGTTATTAAATCTGTTTTCTGATAGAAATAAAAAAAAAAACTGTTTCTCGATAAACTGTTATCTCAGTGTTTAGTATTCTTGATAACCAGAAGCTTATTTTATTCCAATATTGTCTAACTAATGTAAAATCCCAGAAGTAATGTGCAATATCCGCCCCTCTATTACGACATTTCACACATTTATCTTTAATTTGGCTACTCCATCTTGCCATAACCGAAGGTGTAAGATAAGTTTGATTTAATAGATAAATATGTGCTTCTCGAAAATTGGTGGAGATAAAAATCTTATTTATTCTATTAATGCTATTTTGAATGTAGTCTTTGTTACATTCCCCTTAACCCCTTCAAATGCCATTTTTTAGCAATCAATTTTACATTTAGATTACCCTCATGATGTATTGACTCCTTATACCATTTTTTAATGGAAAAATCTCACATTTTACTTAAATCGAAGTTAGCAATAAGTAGAGACCAAATCCACTCCTTATTCTGAATGCGTAATAATTTGTTTACTAAATTCCTTATTTGTAGATAAGCTTGGTAGGTCAAATTCAGCTCTTAGATCCTCAAATGTTTTAATCTGAGATATTTCCGCGTTGAAGTTAATCATTTAAATGACATATATTAGTCCCTTCCTTTTCCACCTATGGAATAGCGCAGATTTTAGTGCTTCAGGAAAGAGCGGGTTACCAATTATTGTTAAATAATTAGAAACTGTATAGTTGACTTTGAGTTTCTTGCAATATTGTTGTCCTGCTTTTATAATAGTCATAACAGAGCTAATCTTTTTAATCTCTTTTGGCATATCTAACACTTTGGTATGCAGTAAAGCTTTTAAAGAATATGGTTTCACTATTTCTTCTTCGAGAGCTTTAGCTGTATAATATTCCTTATCTAACAACCATTCACCCGCAATTTTCACCAGACATGCTAAATTATATTTTCCTAAATCTGGAAGTGCAAATCCTCCGTGTTCTTTTAAAAGAGAGAGTATTTTGATTGAGATTTTTCTCCTTTTCTTACCCCATAAGAAATCAATTATATTTTTATTAAATAATTTAATATCTACATTCTTGATTAATAGCGGTAGGTACTCAACACCCTCTTTGATGCGCACCAAATTATAGGCTCCCCTGAGGTCTAATTTCGTGAAAATCTTTGTATCTTTTAGCCTTTTGATTAGTTCAGGTATTAAGGGTAGTGGGTAATGTTTTTTAATGGTGATCTTGTTCATTAAACGATAATCAATAATAGGATGAGTGAGGAAGCCTTGTTTTTTTTACAAAAAACATACCAGCCCCAGCAGGGGATGTGGAGAGCCTTACGAAACCCTTGCAGAGATTTTTTTCAAGGTAAGACTTTAATTCATTGAGTTCAAGCTGGGAGAGAGGGGTATACATGACCATAAGGAACAACGGTCCCAGGTATAAGATCAATAGGGCAGTCATACAGTCTATGTGGAGGTAAAGATTCTGTCTGTTTTTTACTGAACACATCTTGGAACTCCAAGTATATTTCAGGTAAAGTTGGTTCTGTAATATGCATGAGAAATCCATGTTGAAGGCATGTTTTATTTTACAATAATCAGGCTGGAAGTCTAGTACTTACTTATTCCAGGAAATGGAGGGAGAATGGAGTTGCAACCAGGAGATCCCCAGTATTATGGGGTAGAGTGGTAAAGGAATTACGTCAAAAATTATGTGTTCTGTATGTCCAGTAGTAGTTGTCATCTGTAAAGGTACTGTTTGATGTGTAATAGGTCCGTTAGCAAAGGAAGACCCATCTATAACTTTGATGGTTACAGGAATTGATTTCTTTGTAATAGGGATATTATTTTTTCTGACAAGTTCAGAGTCAATAAAGCTTCTACAAGCCCCAGTGTCAAGGATGCAATCACGTTGCAGATGGTTTTGATCCCACTGCAAGAATACACAAAGAGTGAAGAAGGTTGGAGAAATGGAATGTATAGACAACCAGTTATTTTGTACAGGTAGCCCTCAGTTTACGCCGGGGTTAGGTTCCAGAAGGAATGGTTGTAAATCGAAACCGTTGTAAATTGAAACCCAGTTTATAATGTAAGTCAATGGGAAGTGAGGGAGTTAGGTTCCAGGCCCCTCTCAAAATTGACATAAGTAATACCTAATACATTATTTTTAAAGCTTTGAAATGAAGACTTTAAATGCGAAACAGCATTATTAACCTAATAAAATAGATTGTATCATCATCAAACTAAGTTTAATAAACAAAAATATTTGCTAAACCGCATCTAATAAAGTTATCACACAAACACAGACTGTTTCATCATCAATCTAAGTTTAATGAACAAAAACAAAATAATCACATAACAGACTATCATCATCAAACTAAGTTTAATAAAGAAAAACGTTGTTTTACTTGCATTTTTCTGCAGCTAAGGGAAGTGGCTGCTAGATCTTGTTCCTTTAAAAATGACTCCATTGCTCAGGTCTGGATATACACTGATTAATTTCAGTCTGCCTGTGTTTAATCACACAACAGACTGTATCATCATCAAACTAAGTTTAATGAACAAAAACGTTTTTTACTTGCCTTTTTCTGCAAACAGTTCTCTGCATTGAGTCTGCGTTATTCTGAAACGGCGCAAATTGAACCGTCGTAAACCGAGGGCCACCTGTACTTGACTCTTACCAGAATGAGTTTTCTTTATAGTTGGACAAGACTTTACATCGTGATTAATTGAAGCACAGTATAACATAAATTATTTTTCCTTCAACGCTTCTTTTCTTCAGAGGTAAGCGGTCCTTGTTCTACTAGTTACTAGCAAATATGGTCTTGAATACATAGACCTTTTAAGTAATGAATACATGCAGGTAAGGAAATTAGGTTTTATGGTAAGAAAAACTCAGAAACAGACCTGCAATTTATATAGACAAGTTTTACTTATGAAAACTAAAGCCCAACAAAGAATAAGAGCTGCAGAAGGTAAACAGGGCAGTCAAAGAAAATGGAACTGATATAAATAAAAAAAAAAGGAGACAACAATTTGAATTAAGAGAATAAAGTCCCGGCAAAGGTACAGGTATAATGCAGGACAAACTGATGGAGAATAAGTCCAGGGTAGCAGCAAAAAATAAAAATTTAAATAATGTCCACAAAGCTTACTGTTAGATGAATAAGGAAATTGAACTTTAAACAGGCAGAATATTCTAAATAAGCAGGATGGCAAGGGATTACCTTAGAGAGAATGAGGAAGCAAACACTGAAGGCAGATCAATCCGCTGGAGTAGAAAGTAGATCCGGCCGTTTTGTAATGAAAAGGCAAACGGCAAATAAACTTTAAATGTACTCGCTGAGAAAGTCATTTCCAACAGGACTTTAGGCAGGTAGAATTATGCATACATGGAAATGGAATAAACTGCAGTAGAATGGGTTCTCCTGAAAAACTGCAGAGGAAAAAAGATACAGTTTAAACACAGGCAGTAAGGTTCTCTTGGTAGAGTCACAGGCAGTAGCAGTAATGACATACAAACACTTCCTGTATGGAGGGGGTGCTATTTATTAGGAAAACTGCAGCCAGGTAAGGAGAGAGATTTTAAGGAACAGCTGAAATGTCAGACTATAGCTCTTTTTAAAATGATAGTAAGGTTTATTGCATTGTATTTTTTATGCATCAATGCTTTTGTTATTCTATATTGTATGGTCCCTTTAAATGGACTGAATTTGCCAAAAGAACATTTCTCATTAAATTATCACTCTATGTAAAACAAAACAAAAATCTTTCTTTTCTTAACTCTATCCAAGATAACAATTATGAAAAAAATGAACATTTTAGTGCCTATCTTGTTGTGTGATTTAAGACAACTCAGTATTGACCAAGAGAAGTTAAAGGACTGGGGGTGGAGCACAGTGAGAATTAGTAGGAAGTGCAATACCAATACTGCAGTATCCAATTTAACTTCTATTTAAACAAATTATGTTTAACTTTTCTTCAGGAGAAATATTGTTTCAAATAAATTATAAAAACAAAGATTATAATATATTTGTAAAGTTGTGATATGGCCCCACTTAAATTTATTTTATACCGTAATGTTGTATAGATCTAGGAAGATTCCTACTTATGTTTAAATGTTTTTATTAAGGTTTTACAACATTCATATAACAAAACAGAAATAGACTGTAACCGAAAAGTAAATTTTTCAAGTCCCCTCCAAGTGGGGGTTAATGGTTATAATAATCACATAATAATATCTCTTAACATAGCAAAAAGAAAGAATAAAAGTGGAAGAATAATGCCCTAAGGTATCAAGAGGTAACCTGAGGTTCATATGGGCAAGGTGAAGTATAGATATATAAAGAAATAATGTAAGAAGATGATCAGAGAAAAAAAAAAGAGGGGGAAGAAAAACAAGTTTCATACCCACGCTTATGTTCTATATATTAACCTCATATACCTAACAAGGCTTGATCTTCTAATGCGCTGGTATGGGTTGTGTACCTCCCATTGCCAGTGGGAAAGAGAGAAAGTTATCTTAATTTATACAAAGAAAGTCAGATGACTACCAGCAGATTTCATAACTCGAGTCCTTCTACTTAAGGGTTGGATGCCTGAGACTGGCCCCACAGCCGCACGGGTGAATAGTTAAAGCCATCTCTATATATCCAGTAGAACCACACTTCATCATTCTTGTCTTTAGTACCCATCGACCACGCTGCCTGGTCATACATATTATATATGTGCTGAATCTTGTAGTTAATTTCTTGCCATGTCGGCACGCCTATTTTCCAATACTTTGCTATGCACGTTCTCACTACTGTGCATAGTATTCTGATTAGGGTGTTCACTGGCTTATTGTATTTTGGAATTTTGTCATGGAGTAGTGCTTGTGTCATGGTAATTTGTACTCGGTCTTCCAGTAAGTGACTAATTAAAGAGGAGAGTGATTTCCATACATCTTGGACCTTTGTACAGTCCCATATCATGTGACGGAATGTGCCTAGTTCCCCGCATCCCCTGTAACATAGCCCTGAATTATGTTGTGTCATATGTGAAGTTCTAAGAGGAGTTAAATACCATCTAAATATTGTCTTCAAAGTGTTTTCCCTGAGATCTGCGCTCAGTAAGCCCCTAGTAGCTTTAGCAAAAGTCTCATACCATATTTCAGGCTCCAATGTTTTTCCTAAGTCTAGTTCCCACTTGAGTATGAGTGTTGTTTTGGCCTTGGTCTTAGGCATTTGTATTTCTATGTAGAGTTTGGATATGGAATGCTTTGGTCTATTTGGAGTGTTACATAGGGTTTCTAGGGCAGTGTTACCGCTGAATTGTGTTGTCTGTAGAAATGCGTGCATAGATGATGCCAGTTGAAGGTAAAGGTACCAGTGTATCGTAATTGGGGCTATTTTGTCTTTTAGCTGGGTGTAAGTCATCATTTTATTCTGTACCAAAAGGTCTGCTACCCTGTATAAACCCTTGTTCTCCCATTTGTTAATTGCTCTTTGTAAGTCTCTGTGTATTAGATATCTAATGGGTCGCTGTAAAGATTTCATGGGGCACAACCCCTTTTTGTGTGCTAGGTCTGACCAGATGTGTATCGTGGTTCGCTAGTTATTGGTTGGTAGTGTTTCGGCTCCCGTGTAATGCGTGAGTGTTCCCATAGAATGGCATCTATTGCATTCCAGTTCCCCAAGTCAGACTCCAATTGCATCCACAATGCTTCCTTTTTGGCTCTTAATATTAACATGTCTTAGGCCAGTCTGGCTGCTTTATAGTAATCAACTAGATTAGGCACTCCCAACCCTCCCAATCTTTTACTTGTAGTCATGGTTTTCCCCGCTATTCTTGCATGCTTCTTACCCCTTATAAATGCCAAGATTTCCTTTTGAATGTTCTCAATGTCGGGATAAACAATTCGTATGGGCAGGGCTCTAAAAAGATAGAGTAGTCTGGGTAAGATATTCATCTTCACCGCTGACATCCTCCCCAACCATGAGAAGTGATGAGTCCTCCAGGTTTGAAGGTCTTTCCTTATAGATTTATATATTGGTAGGTAGTTAGCTTTATATAAATGTTGTGTCTGGGCCATCAGGTGTACCCCTAGATATTTCATTGATTGTTTAGACTCTTTTAATTCAAAGTTTAACTCTATTATCTTCTTTGTGTGGGGGGGGATTGCTATCAGTAACATCTCACATTTATCAGTGTTGATTCGGTAACCCGAGATTGATGAGAATTCACTGAGTACTTCATATAGATTAGTGAGCGAGATCATGGGTCTAGTTAATGTAAGGAGTATGTCGTCTGCGAAAAGATTTAATTTATATTCTACGCCACCCACCTTGACTCCCGAAATTCTAGGGTTAGCCCTTATTTTGGCCGCTAAAGGTTCGATACACAATGCGAACAGTAAGGGGGACAGAGGGCATCCCTGTCGGGTACCATTCAAGATTGGGAATGACTGAGATCTATATCCATTGGAGGATACCTGAGCTTAAGGGCCAGTATATATAGCTTTTATCGCATCCACAAAGGGTCCCGCAAAGTTCATTTGTGCCAGGATCCTCATCATATAACCCCAGTCCACCCTGTCGAACACCTTCTCCGCATCCAACTAGAGGAGCAGAGAAGGCGTCCGCGTCTCGCTGAGGTGGTGGATAGTGTTTATAATGCATCTAACGTTGTCTGGGGCTTCCCTATCCTTAATAAAACCCACCTGGTCCCTATGTATCAGGTTAGGTAGAATTTGTGTCAATCTGTTAGCGAGAATATTAGTAAAAATTTTAAAATCCTGATTAATCAAGGATATGGGTCAATAGCTAGGGCATTTTTTTGGGTCCTTGTCTGGCTTAAGTATCACTATGATCTTTGCTTGTAACACCTCTGGAGGGATCAGGTGTCCTTTCATAATGTAGTTACAAAATTTAGTCAGGTGAGGGACTAATTCATTCCTAAACAGCTTGTAGTATTCCCCAGGGAAACCGTCGGGGCCTGCGGCCTTGCCTGTTTTTAAGGCTCTAATCGCTAGGACCACTTCTAATGTCGTAATGGGGTCGTTTAATGTT
This sequence comes from Bombina bombina, assembly GCF_027579735.1. Taxonomy (NCBI): domain Eukaryota; kingdom Metazoa; phylum Chordata; class Amphibia; order Anura; family Bombinatoridae; genus Bombina; species Bombina bombina. The sequence goes on along the minus strand of NC_069503.1, from coordinate 55,199,061 downwards.
TTTTTTATCTTCCTCTGTTAATGTTTCTAATGGAGTTGTTTCTAAAAAGTTGCGGGTAAGTTCTTCTATTTTTGGACTATGTGTAACTTTGTGGCCATCGTATAAGTGTGCGTAGAATTCCCCAAAAGTATCCACTATTTCCTGAGGGTGGGATATGGTCGTGTTGTCCCGTTTTTCAATCAATGGTATGTTGGCTGTTCCAAATTTCTCCCTGAGTTTGTGGGCCAAAAATTTGTCTGGTTTGTTTGCGTATATGAAGTATTGAGATTTCAATTTTAGTATGGCTCTATTAGCTTGTGAGTTTAAGATTTTAGCTACTGAGTCTCTTTTGCCTTGCAGTTTGTTCAGTGTGGTGGGGCATCCCATCAACCTGTGCTGCCTTTCTAATAACGCAATTTCTTTGTGTGTTTGCAGTAATTCCCTTCTTGTTGTCTTATTATGTAGAGCGAAGATTCCTATTTAAAGGGACAGTCTAGTCAAAATTAAACTTTCATGATTCAGATAGTGCATGCAATTTTAATCAACTTTCCAATTTACTTTTAAAATTCAATTTTGCTTTGTTCCCTTGCTGGTATTTTTGAAAATCTAAACCTAGGTAGGCTCAAACTGATTTTTAAACCGGTGAAAACCGCCTCTTAGCTCAAAGCAGTTAGACAGTACTAGTTCAAATGTATCATATAGATAACATTGTGCTCACTCTCGTGGAGTTATTTAGGAGTCTGCACTGATTGGCTAAACTGCATGTCTGTCAAAAGCACTGAGATAAGGGGCAGTCTGCAGAGGATTAGATACAAGATAATTACAGAGGTAAAACATATATTAATATAACTGTGCTGGTTGTGCAAAACTGGGGAATGGGTAATAAAGGGATTATCTATCTTTTTAAACAATAAAAAATCTGATGTAGACTGTCCCTTTAAGGGGCAATTATAACACCCACAGAGCTCACTGCTAAATGCTTGTGCTGTATCAATAGCACATATGTAATAACCTAAACTGCTGAAATGTATCACATGAATTGTTATGCGTGCCTTTAATTATACCATACGTACAGTTAATCAGAACAATTATTTATTATTATCTGTCTAAACCATTTAATATACTTTTTACAGACACAGCCAGAGCACTGAGAGATATCAGGAATTGATTGAATAAGGGAACCTTCTTCCTGAGCACAGACATTGGAGCCTGTTATCAGCATGAACTCATATGTGTTAGGTAAGTAAAATAGATATTATGCTGACTTTAATTGAGTGACCTATTCTAATTTCCCAGTAAATAAATGTAAACTATTATATTTATATCTGCATCTTTAAGAACATTTGTGTCAGTGACGTTATAGAGAAGGAGCAACCCCCATTGGGCTGAGGAGTAGGGTAAAAATTACTACTCCCCCCTCTGTCCTTTTAGACAGACCATGTCCAACAACTGCCTAACCTCACCCCCTAACCTGGTTCATTACTCAGAACACCGGCAACTCCATCTTTCCCTGCCTTGACCTCGCTCATGGAACACCCACAACTCCCCCAGTGTTCCCCACCCCAGAACCACTACTGATTTGTGTGCTTAATTTTAAAGTGAGTATTATTAAAAGTTTTTGGCTTTTTATATAAATAGAACAACCACAGCTGAAAGATAAAGATTATCATAAGGTCACTGCTTCTTACCCTCTCAAAACATCTCACACTGCTGATTTGTCTGTGATGATTAAGGCATCATGTTCTCACCCAACTGGCTGTGCATGAGCCGGGCAGGGCTGTATGTGCAGTTGCTTGTGCAATGTTAAATGAGGATGGTGGATGTCACCTCTCGTGCCCAGAATACAGATGTACTTGTTCCCTTGCTGAGAACATTATTCACATGCACCTTATTAAGTGTGGCCCTATAACTTGTTTTCATCAGTAATCAGTAATTTAGTTTACTATGATGTAGTAATGTTTACATTCTATGTCATGCTTTTTTAATTTGTGATTTACAGGTAAATAAAGTTAAAGGGACAGTCTAGGCCAAAATAAACTTTCATGATTCAGATAGGGCATGTAATTTTAAACAATTTTCCAATTTACTTTTATCACCAATTTTGTTTTGTTCTCTTGGTATTCTTAGTTGAAAGCTTAACCTAGGAGGTTCATATGCTAATTTCTTAGACCTTGAAGGTCACCTCTTTTCATAATGCATTTTAGCAGTTTTTCACCACTAGAGGGTGTTAGTTCATGTGTTTTGTACAGATAACACTGTGCTCGTGCACGTGAAGTTATCTGGGAGCAGGCACTGATTGGCTAAACTGCAAGTCTGTCAAAAGAACTGAAATAAAGGGGCAGTTTGCAGAGGCTTAGATACAAGATAATTACAGAGGTTAAAAGTATATTAATATAACTGTGTTGGTTATGCAAAACTAGGGAATGGGTAATAAAGGGATTATCTATCTTTTAAAACAATAAAAATTCTGGTGTAGACTGTCCCTTTAAAAATACAAAATGGAAGACATTTGAGTATAAAAAAAATATGTTTTTTATTGAGATGGATTATATTATAAATAAATAAACATTCTTATTTTTCTTTATTCTATTTCTTTTTATGTAGACAAACACTTGAATAGTTCATATCCATCCTTCACTATAGGAAGCATCAGAATGATACCGCAAACTCCAAAAGTCTTAGACACTAATGACTATTTACAAACATTGGGGATGTCACAGCAGATATTTAGAGAGGATGGTGACTTGGCAGGAACTGGGCAGCAATCATTATGTACAGAGAGTAATTTAGTCATCAAACAAGAGGACAACATTTATGACTTATCTAGTGAAATGATTATCCCAAAGGATAAACCACACACATTTAATGAGTACTCAAAAGATATTAAAGAAGTGAAAAGTCTACAGTCTAGCCAAATGATGCATTCAAAGGAGAAACCTTTCAGATGTACAGAATGTGAGAAAAGCTTTAGATGGAAGTCTCATCTACTAGAACACTACAAAATTCACACAGGTGAGAAACCACACACATGTACTGAGTGCAGCAAATGTTTTACACGAATAGATCATCTGAAAACTCATAAGAGGAGTCACACAGGAGAAAATCCTTTCACATGTACAGAGTGTGGAAACATTTTTACACAAAAGAGATATCTGAAAAGTCATGAAATGATTCACACTGTAGAAAAGCTTTTCACATGTACAGAGTGTGGAAAATGTTTTAAACAAAAGAGATATCTGAAAAGTCATGAAAGGAGTCACACAGGAGAAAAGCCTTTCACATGCACATTGTGTGGAAAAAGTTTTACAGAAATGAGTAGTCTGAAATATCACAAAAGGATTCACACAGGAGAAAAGCCTTTCACATGTACAGAGTGTGGAAAAAGTTTTACACTAAAGAGTAATCTGAAAACTCATGAAAGGATTCACACAGGGGAAAAGCCTTTCACATGCACAGAGTGTGGAAAAAGTTTTACAGAAATGAGTAGTCTGAAATATCATGAAAGGATTCACACAGGAGAAAAGCCTTTCACATGTACAGAGTGTGGAAAAAGTTTTACAGAAATGAGTAATCTGAAATATCATGAAAGGATTCACACAGGGGAAAAGCCTTTCACATGTACAGAGTGTGGAAAAAGTTTTCCACAAAAGAGTAGTCTGAAAACTCATGAAAGAATTCACACAGGAGAAAAGCCGTTCACATGTGCAGAGTGTGGAAAAAGTTTTACAGAAATGAGTAGTCTGAAATATCATGAAAGGAGTCACACAGGAGAAAAGCCTTTCACATGTACAGAGTGTGGGAAAAGTTTTCCACTAAAGAGTAGTCTGAAAACTCATGAAAGGATTCACACAGGGGAAAAGCATTTCACATGTATTGAGTGTGGGAAAAGTTTTACACAAAAGAGAAATCTGAAAACTCATGAAATGATTCACACAGGGGAAAAGCCTTTCATATGTACAGAGTGTGGAAACAGTTTTACACGAATGGATCGTCTGAAAACTCATGAAAGGAGTCACACAGGGGAAAAGCCTTTCACATGTACAGAGTGTGGAAAAAGTTTTACACGAATGTATAATCTGAAAACTCATGAAAGGAGTCACACAGGAGAAAAGCCGTTCACATGTACAGAGTGTGGAAAAAGTTTTACAGAAATGAGTAGTCTGAAAACTCATGAAAGGAGTCACACAGGAGAAAAGCCATTCACATGTACAGAGTGTGGAAAAAGTTTTACACAAATGGATAATCTTAAAACTCATGAAAAGATTCACAAGGGAAGAAACCTTTCACATATTTAGAAAATGGAAAAAAAAAATTTTTTACATCCGGTATCACAAAACACCAAATATTTACACACAAATAAACTTTATATGCACAGTGTACAAACATTTTTACAATTATCCTAAAGAGGACAAACTCTCTAAATAGAAGCATCATAAAGGATCCTATTGTAAATAACACTTTCTAATCCCAGTTATAAAAGCCCCAGATTGGAAGTGCTCTCCTGCTGTCCTTTGTTCCTCTATATATGTGCACCTCAGTTTCTCTCATATCAATGTGATAGACTCCAAACACCACACAGGAATATACAGATCTGTCCTCATACTGACCAGTTTACACAACCATTCACCACCAAAGCATCCCCAGTGTTGTTTATTATTATGCCAGTGTTAGCAGTTGTATGTTTAATTTACATAGGGGAGGAAATAATTATTTACAGAATAAAGGAGTCTTTATATGAAGAGTGTTAGAGACTTATATAAACAAGAACATCAGTCTCAAATGATTGACATATGGGAGATATATTTAATGTGCACATCATGTGGATAAACCTTTTCTTATAGCAATAGATGCTTAGCATTGTAAATGTTATATACCAGAGGAATTACTGAGGGGAAACTGATTTTATTTAATGAGACACAATATCAGTAACCGGTACATACGTGATCATAATCAGTTTAATTTAAATGGCTACTATAACCTACATGTATACTGGGTATGTAATATGTGTGTCATGTTCTGTAACTTGATATTATGTCTGTTAGATGTTTTCATGTTAGTTAGAAGCCACAAGAACTGATAATAGCACATACTGTATATATAAAGGGAACATTATATGTCTGATAAATCCCTTTGTATCAAGAGCACAAGTGTTAGGTATATTTATACCATTGTGTGCGTATATCATGTAATGCTGCTTTTTACTATATAATGATATACAATGTTTTTTCAAGCAAATAAAAAGTGATTGTAATCCAGACCAGTATTTTGTGTTTTTGTATAATTAAAAACCCAATATCACACAATAATTAGGAAAACATCATCAAAGTATCAGTTTTTTTCCCCTGCTTTGTTTGCCATGTGCTGCTGGCAGCCATTTTACTCACCTTTCTTACTGAGTCTGGTACAGAGTGTTTAATGCAGCTCATTTCCTGCACGCCCTTTTATCGCCAGACTGTTGTACAAAATCCATGTGAGACAGGTTGCAGTCTCAGAATTGTAATGTAATCACTTATTATTTAACAGGCCTCTGTTCAGTATGCTTTGCCCTTGCGTTGTCTCAGACCTGTTTGTTAGTTCCTGTGTATTTATCTGGCTTGCCTGATGTCTCTTCTGGTTCCTGATTCCTGACTTTGCTGTTCTCCTTGTTCCTGATTCTGGCTTGTCTAAATACTCGCTTTGGCTCTGTAACGCTTGTGGGATACTCCTCTATCAGACCAAACTCTGCCAGTAGTCTTGTTATCCCGGCGTCAAGCCAGAATAATAGGGAATATCCCAGAGCAGAGAAAGTTAATAAGATGAGGAAGGCAGCACTCACCACAGGTAGGACAGTCCCCAGCGGAAATGGCAGAGCAGTCCAAGGATGAACCACTAGAAAGGTCAGGCAGGCAGGGTTTGACAACAGTAAAGCAATCCAAGGGCACACCACTAGAATTGTCCAGCAGGCAGGGTTCGACAACAGTAATACAATCCAGCAGTTATGGGGTAAAGCAGGTAGAGAGGTCTGACCGGCATCAGGAGTTTGCGACGATGACGTCCGTGCTGCACGCATCCGGACCCGACACTACCCCTGGCAACGAGCAGGGAAGGAGATGCCACGCCCCTAGCAACAACTAGAGTGGTACGGTGTGACAGGCTCCTGACTTTGACTCCTGGCTTGTTATTTGACTTGTGGACTTTTTATTATTTTTTGTTATTAATAAAGGTGGGATTATTTTTGCACTTCTCGTCTTATTGGTACCCTGACACAAAGACAGAAACCAAAACTGACAGTGAAAGAGTTAAACCCTGTTATTTCAGATAGAGCAGCAATTGTACCCAACTTTCCAATTTTATTATATTATCTAATTTGCTTTGTTCTTTTGGTATCCTTTGTTATAGAGTAAACCTAGGAGGCTGATTTTATATGAGCTTAGGGGCGTGCACGCATATTTAGTACTCTGTGCAGCAGTGTTTGTAGCAATGTATAACATTGCTATAAATGTTCTTGAAATCTCTGCTGTCTGAAGATACATGTATGCTCCTGGGTTCACCTAGGATTTACTCTTTAACAAAGGATACTAAGAGAACTAAGCACAAATTAAAATAGAAGTAAATTGGAAAGTTGTTTGAAATGTCATGTTCTATCCAATCCATTTAAGTTTTTAATTTTGACTTTACTGTCCCTTTAACAGTGCATAAAACAATATCAAATTAACCCCAAACTACACCAACCCATATTATTAATCACCAGCAAGACTTTATACACATACATTTTCTATTAATTAAAGGGATAGGAAATTACACTTTCATGATTTAGGTAGAATGTGTCATTTTATGATACTTTTAATTTTACTTCTGTTAACAAACTTATGTACTACTGAGTGCTGACTGGTGGCTACACATGTGTCTCTTGTCATTGGCCCACCAGATATGCTCAGCTAGCTCTATATCGTGCAGCAGGAACAGTAAAAGTTATTTTAAAATAAATATTGTCTCTGGCCACTTTGAAATGGCTGCCAAGCTCTGCCCACTGATGACATCATGATCTGGGCTGCATCTAGGCAATGCCAGTCTGTTGAATCTAACTAGTGAGCCTTTTGTGATTGGATGCCATAGGCAGCCCAGATCATGATGTCATCAGTGGGTTGAGCTTGGCAGCCATTTCAAAGTGAGTTTTGTAAAGGGGGGGATTAATGCAAAGCGCCTAAAAAAATTAGGCTTAAAATCTAAAATTATCAAGCAGTCAAGAAAAAATATATAAAATATAATATATAAATATTTGAATAATATTTGTATGGAACTGTGCCTCAAATAAATATAAACAATATATAAATAGATATAAACAATGTATGAATAGGAACTATAATAGATATGTACTCCATGCAATATGTATATATATTAAAAGATACCATTTTATTTGTTTAAACATATAGATATAAAACACATCATATGACTAAATCATGCATGATTTTATAAAAAATTATATATTTGTTTAAAAAATGCTTCTTTGGAAATGCAATGTTTTTTGTTGATGATTTTTTGCTGAATAGAAGATCGGTCCGTTGACCTATAATGCTTACATCCAAAATTGATTCAAACTCAGTGCGTCCTAGTGTCCGTGCAACTTCCTGCACGCCACCTATGCGGGATGAAGTCACCTTCCAGATAATCCGTAACGAAGGTGACTTTATCCTGCATAGGTGGGCGTGCAGGAAGTTGCTATTCAGCAAAAAATCATCAACAAAAAACATTGCATCGCTTCATAGCAAGTCCGGTAAGGATTCGACTACTATCAATCATATACTACGCAGCAAAGGAAGTGGTATATATTTTACTATACGGACCACTGTTGTAGCAAACATCAACTGCTACTTTAACATTGACTATCTATATTGACTATTTATTTTAAGTGATTGAACTTTTTTTAGCATTACCATATTCTAAAGACACTTCAATTTTTTAAGGATTTTCGAAAAAAGCATTTTTAAACAAATATATATTTTTTTACAAAATCATGTATGATTTAGTCATATGATGTGTTTTATATCTATACGTTTAACCCCTTAGTGACCAGAGCACTTTTCCCTTTTCTGACCGTTTGGGACCAAGGCTATTTTTACATTTTTGCGGTGTTTGTGTTTAGCTGTAATTTTCTTCTTACTCATTTACTGTACCCACACATATTATATACCGTTTATATACTCATTACTGTACCCACACATATTATATACCGTTTTCCTCGCCATTAAATGGACTTTCTAAAGATACCATTATTTTTATCATATCTTATAATTTACTATAAAAAAAATATGAGGAAAAAATTGAAAACAACACACTTTTTCTAACTTTGACCCCCAAAATCTGTTACACATCTACAACCACCAAAAACACCCATGCTAATTAGTTTCTAAATTTTGTCCTGAGTTTAGAAATACCTAATGCTAACATGTTTCTTTTTTTGCAAGTTATAGGGCAATAAATACAAGTAACACTTTGCTATTTCCAAACCACGTTTTTTCAAAATTAGCGATAGTTACATTGGAACACTGATATCTTTGGTATATCATTTTGGTATATTTCATGCCACCATTTCACCGCCAAATGCGATCAAATAAAAAAAATAGTTCACTTTTTCACAAACTTTAGGTTTCTCACTGAAATTATTTACAAAAAGCTTGTGCAATTATGGCACAAATGGTTGTAAATGGTTCTATGGGATCCCATTTGTTCAGAAATGGCAGACATATATGGCTTTGGTGTTGCTTTTTGGTAATTAGAAGGCTGCTAAATGCCGCTGCGCATCACACTTGTATTATGTCTAGAAGTGAAGGGGTTAATTAGGTAGCTTGTAGGGAGCTTGCAGGGTTAATTTTAGCTTTAGTGTAAAGATCTGCCTCCCACCTGACACATCACACCCCCTGATCTCTCCCAAACCGCTCTTTTCCCTCCCCCACCTCACAATTGTCCACGCCATCTTAAGTACTGGCAGAAAGTCTGCCAGTACTAAAATATTTTTTTTTTTTTAATTGTTCTGCTGTGTAGGATCCCCCCTTAGCCCCTAACCTCCCTGATCCCCCCCAAACAGCTCTCTAATCCTCCCCCTCTACCTTATTGGGAGCCATCTTGGGTACTGGCAGCTGTCTGCTAGTACCCAGTTTACAATAAAATTGTTTTGTTTTATTTATTTTTTATTTTTTTCTGTAGTGTAGCTTCCCCCCCAAAGACCAACCAACTACCCCTATCAGATCCCTTAGATCTTTAAAATTCCCAATTCCCATCCCCCTTTCTCCCACTTAATATCATTACATTTTCCATAGTTTAGTGGTTCCCACCCGCACCCGCCTGCCGCCCCCATGCACTTGTGCTTGTCCGTGCGTGACCCCGCCCACAATCCCGCCCCCCTTTTGATGAAAACTCCTATTGATGGCCGCCCACCCGCCTCCCACATCGACTCAGACCCAACAACATCGATGTCCGATGCAGAGAGGGCCACAGAGTGGCTCCCTCTGTATTAGATGGCTAAGAAATGTTATTGCAGGATGCCTCGATATCGAGGCATCACTGCAATAACCGGAAAGCACCTGGAAGCGATCAGGATCGCTTCCACTGCTTTCAAAGACCAACGACGTATGGGGTACGTCCTTGGTCGCTAACTGTATTTTTTTAGATGACGTACCCCATACGTCGTCGGTCGCTAAGGGGTTTAACAAATAATTTTTTTTAATATATATACATATTGCGTGGAGTACATATCTATTATAGTTCCTATGCATACATTGTTTAACTCTATTTATATATTGTTTATATTTATTTATATATTGTATATATCTATTTATATATTGTTTATATCTATTTATATAGTGTTTATATTTATTTATATATTGTTTATATCTATTTATATATTGTTTATATTTATTTATATATTGTTTATATCTATCTATTTATATATTGTTTATATCTATTTATATATTGTTTATATTTATTTGAGGCACAGTTCCATACAGATATTAGTGACATATTTTTTCTTGATTGCTTGATAACTTTAGATTTTAAGACTAATTTTTTAGGCACTTTGCATTAAACCCCCCCTTTACAAAACTCTCCTATTGTTACAGGTTTTAGGATTGCCTGTTTTTTATGTAAAGCTTAATCTAACCACTTTTCAGTGCAAGTTAATTCTATGCACAAGTTGAGCCATTTCAATATTTTTCTTTTACTGTTCCTGCTGCATGATAAAGGTGCAGGATGCTATTTGCAGCTTAATCTAAGGTAAGACTTTAAGATGACTAAGGTGTAGACTGTCTCTTTAAATACATAGTTATATACAATCAGTGGCACAATAATAAACTGATCTAACATATTAAACATTATTGCACCTTTATATCTCTATAATTAAGAACAGAAATAATTAATAAAATTATATTCTAGGTAATCAATATCTTGTTAGATTTGTCACAATGTTCTCTTCATTAAACAATGACTCACAACAAGATAGCACAAAGCTAGATCTGATTAAAGGGACAGTAAACACCTTGAGACTGTAATATAAACTGACTAATTATTCCTAGGAAAACAACTTTACTGTATACTTTCATTGTCTAATAGTATTGTTATATCAGCTGTGTGCTGGGGTATTATCTGTGTATCACAGACGTACAGTGACTAATAATGCAATAAACACATAGAAATAACTTCACTCACTCACTATTTAATGTCTAATAGTATTGTTATATCAGCTGTGTGCCGGGATATTATCTGTGTGTCACAGACGTACAGTGACTAATAATGCAATAAACACATAGAGGCAACTTCACTAACTCACTGTTTAATGTCTAATAGTATTGTTATATCAGCTGTGTGCTGGGATATTATCTGTGTGTCACAAACGTACAGTGACTAATAATACAATAAACGCATAGAAATAACTTCACTCACTCACTATTTAATGTATAATAGTATTGTTATATCAGCTGTGTGCCGGGATATTATCTGTGTGTCACAGACGTACAGTGACTAATAATGCAATAAACACATAGAGATAACTTCACTCACTCACTATTTAATGTCTAATAGTATTGTTATATCAGCTGTGTGCTGGGATATTATCTGTGTGTCACAGACGTACAGTGACTAATAATGCAATAAACACATAGAGGTAACTTCACTGACTCACTATTTAATGTCTAATAGTATTGTTATATCAGCTGTGTGCCGGGATATTATCTGTGTGTCACAGACGTACAGTGACTAATAATGCAATAAACACATAGAGATAACTTCACTGACTCACTATTTAATGTCTAATAGTATTGTTATATCAGCTGTGTGCCGGGATATTATCTGTGTGTCACAGACGTACAGTGACTAATACTGCAATAAACACATAGAAATAACTTCACTCACTCACTATTTAATGTCTAATAGTATTGTTATATCAGCTGTGTGCCGGGATATTATCTGTGTGTCACAAACGTACAGTGACTAATAATGCAATAAACACATAGAGGTAACATCACTGACTCACTATTTAATGTCTAATATTATTGTTATATCAGCTGTGTGCCGGGATATTATCTGTGTGTCACAGACGTACAGTGACTAATAATGCAATAAACACATAGAGGCAACTTCACTGACTCACTGTTTAATGTCTAATAGTATTGTTATATCAGCTGTGTGCTGGGATATTATCTGTGTGTCACAAACGTACAGTGACTAATAATACAATAAACACATAGAAATAACTTCACTCACTCACTATTTAATGTCTAATAGTATTGTTATATCAGCTGTGTGCCGGGATATTATCTGTGTGTCACAGACGTACAGTGACTAATAATGCAATAAACACATAGAAATAACTTCACTGACTCACTATTTAATGTCTAATAGTATTGCTATATCAGCTGTGTGCCGGGATATTATCTGTGTGTCACAAACGTACAGTGACTAATAATGCAATAAACACATAGAAATAACTTCACTCACTCACTATTTATTGTCTAATAGTATTGTTATATCAGCTGTGTGCCGGGATAATATCTGTGTGTCACAGACATACAGTGACTAATAATGCAATAAACACATAGAAATAACTTCACTGACTCACTATTTAATGTCTAATAGTATTGTTATATCATCTGTGTGCCGGGATATTATCTGTGTGTCACAGACGTACAGTGACTAATAATGCAATAAACACATAGAAATAACTTCACTGACTCACTATTTAATGTCTAATAGTATTGTTATATCAGCTGTGTGCCGGGATAATATCTGTGTGTCACAGACATACAGTGACTAATAATGCAATAAACACATAGAAATAACTTCACTGACTCACTATTTAATGTCTAATAGTATTGTTATATCAGCTGTGTGCCGGGATATTATCTGTGTGTCACAGACATACAGTGACTAATAATGCAATAAACACATAGAAATAACTTCACTGACTCACTATTTAATGTCTAATAGTATTGTTATATCAGCTGTGTGCCGGGACATTATCTGTGTGTCACAAACGTACAGTGACTAATAATGCAATAAACACATAGAAATAACTTCACTCACTCACTATTTAATGTCTAATGGTATTGTTATATCAGCTGTGTGCCGGGATATTATCTGTGTGTCACAGACGTACAATGACTAATAATGCAATAAACACATAGAAATAATGTTACTGACTATTTATTGTCTAATAGTATTGTTATATCAGGTGTGTGCCGTGATATTATCTGTGTGTCACAGACGTACAGTGACTAATAATGCAATAAACACATAGAAATAACTTCACTCACTCACTATTTAATGTCTAATAGTATTGTTATATCAGCTGTGTGCCGGGATATTATCTGTGTGTCACAGACGTACAGTGACTAATAATGCAATAAATACATAGAAATAACTTCACTGACTCACTATTTAATGTCTAATAGTATTGTTGTATCAGCTGTGTGCCGGGATATTATCTATGTGTCACAGACGTACAGTGACTAATAATGCAATAAACACATAGAAATAACTTCACTCACTCACTATTTAATATCTAATAGTATTGTTATATCAGCTGTGTGCCGGGATATTATCTGTGTGTCAGACGTACAGTGACTAATAATGCAATAAACACATAGAAATTACATCACTCACTATTTAATGTCTAATAGTATTGTTATATCAGCTGTGTGCCGGGATATTATTTGTGTGTCACAGACGTATAGTGACTAATAATGTAATAAACACACATAAATAACTTCACTGACTCACTATTTAATGTCTAATAGTATTGTTATATCAGTTGTGTGCCGGGATATTATCTGTGTGTCACAGACGTACAGTGACCAATAATGCAATAAACACATAGAAATAACATCACTGACTCACTATTTAATGTCTAATATTATTGTTATATCAGCTGTGTGCCGGGATATTATCTGTGTGTCACAAACGTACAGTGACTAATAATGCAATAAACACATAGAAATAACTTCACTCACTCACTCACTATTTAATGTCTAATAGTATTGTTATATCAGCTGTGTGCCGGGATATTATCTGTGTGTCACAGACGTACAGTGACTAATAATGCAATAAACACATAGAAATAACTTCACTCACTATTTAATGTCTAATAGTATTGTTATATCAGTTGTGTGCCGGGATATTATCTGTGTGTCACAGACGTACAGTGACCAATAATGCAATAAACACATAGAAATAACATCACTGACTCACTATTTAATGTCTAATATTATTGTTATATCAGCTGTGTGCCGGGATATTATCTGTGTGTCACAGAGGTACAGTGACTAATAATGCAATAAACACATAGAAATAACTTCACTCACTCACTATTTAATGTCTAATAGTATTGTTATATCAGCTGTGTGCCGGGATATTATCTGTGTGTCACAAACGTACAGTGACTAATAATGCAATAAACACACAGAAATAACTTCACTCACTCACTATTTATTGTCTAATAGTATTGTTATATCAGCTGTGTGCCGGGATATTATCTGTGTGTCACAGACATACAGTGACTAATAATGCACTAAACACATAGAAATAACTTCACTTACTATTTAAAGGGATAGTAAACCCAAATATTTTTTTTCATGATTCAGATAGAGCATGACATTTTAAGCAGCTTTCTATTTTACTCCTATTATAAATTTTTCTTAATATTTTTGGTAACTTTATTTGAAAAAGCAGGACAGCTTTGGAGCCAGACCATTTTTGGTTTAGTACCATGGATATGGATTGCCGATTGGTGACTAGATTTAGCCATCCAATCAGCAAGCACAACCCGGGTTCTCAACCAAAAACAGGCTGGCTACGAAGCTTTTATTCCTGCTTTTTCAAATAAAGATACCACGAGAATGAAGAAAAAATGATAATAGGAGTTAATTAGAAAGTTGCTTAAAATTGCATGCTCTATCCGAATCATGAAAGAAAAAAAAATGCGTTTATTTTCTCTTTAATGTTGAAGCCATTTAATGTTGGGGTGTCACTCCTTTTTTAGTTTCTGGATAAATTATTGGCCCGTATGCAGAAAGAGTGTCCCACTCGCTTGTGCTACTGGTCACTTCCGGTCATGGCGAGTTTCCTGTGTAGCTTTTAGGTTTCCTCCGGCAGCTGCATGCCAACACTTCAGTGGTACAAAGGGTCCTCGCTGTTACAGTGATTCCTCTATTCACTACATATAAACTGTAATAAACAAACAGCAGGGAACAGTCCTATGGATTAAGGCAGCTTTATTAGAAAGATGCAGCATTATCGTGACCTCTTATTGTGACTTCATCAGCGACGTCTGACAAAGTGCTTGATGAGCAAAACGCGAAAGTATGGTCCTGATAGTGCTGCCTTCTTTCTAATAAAGTAACTGTAATCCATAGGACTGTTCTCTGTCATTTACTTATTTATTACATTTACCTTCATTATTTATTTTGCCCCATTTTCCTGTAATTTTGTAATGCTCGTGCTCTATCAGACCGAACTCGGCCAGTAGTCTTGTTATCCCGGCGTCGAGCCAGAATGATAGGGAATATCCCAGAGCAGAGAAAGTTAATGAGATGAGGAAGGCAGCACTCACCACAGGCAGGACAGTCCCCAGTGGCAGCAGCGGATCAGTCCAAGGATGAATCACTAGAATAGTCAGGCAGGCAGGGTTTGGCAACAGTAAAGCAATCCAAGGGCACACCACTAGAATGATCAGGCAGGGTTTGGCAAAAGTAAAACAGTCCAGTAGAATAGTCAGACAGGCAGGTTCAGCAACAGCAAACAATCCAGCAGTGTAAGGGTTAAAGCAGGTAGAGTAGTCAGGCAGGTTCATTAACGATATGAGGCACAAGAAAGAATGATCTGTCACACCCAGGAGCACAAAAAGCAACACCTATACTTGGGCAGTGACAGATCATTCTTTAACTGTTTAAATAGACGCAGATTCACGCCTCTGAAGTCCGCCTGGCATCCGGAGCGTGCGGCGATGACGTCAGTGCTGCACACATCCAGAGCCAACACTGCCCCTGCAACTAGCTGGGAAGGAGACGCTGCGCCCCCAGCAACGGCTAGAGCGGCGCAGCTTGACATAGCCCCCTTCTCAAGGGTTCCTTCCGGGAACCAGAGTCGGCCTCAAAGGATGAGCAGCATGGAATCTGGAGACCAAAGATGGAGCATGCACATCACGGGCAGGAACCCAGGAACGATCTGCCATGGAGTAACCCTTCCAATGTTTCAGATACTGCAGTTGTCTGCGCCTGTATCAGGAGTCCAGAATCTTAGCAACTGCATATTCAGGGTCACCACGAACCAAGAGCAGAGGAGGATGAGCTCGGAGCCGGGTATATCTGTTCTTGATGTAAGGTTTAAGTAGTGAGATGAGGAAGACTGGATGTATGCGTAGGGTCTTTGGCAAGGCCACTTTGTAGGCAACAGAAGACAGTCTATTCAGGACCTTGTAAGGGCCAATAAACCTAGGCCCCAATTTGTGACAGGGTTGACGTAGACTAATGTGTCGAGTGGAGATCCAAACATGTTCACCCACTGGGATGGCATGTACAGAAGCCCTATGACGATCAGCAAACTTCTTATATCTAGAGCCAGCTGAGAGCGAATACGTTGCCAATGTGTGGTGAGTTCAGTGACGTGTCAGTCTGCGGAAGGGACACCAGTGGACTGAGCTGAAAGATGGAAGACATGAGGTTGATACCCTGCTGTGGCTTGAAATGGAGAACATCGAAGAGAAGAGTGCCAATGAGTATTTCTTGCCAGCTCAGCCAGTGGTAGCAATTCAGACCAGTTGGTATGGCGAGCATTGACAAAGGCTCTAAGGTAGGCTTCAAGATCCTGGTTTGTTCTCTCAGATAGTCCATTGATCTGAGGATGGTAGCCAGACAACAAGGAAACAGTGGTTCCAATCAACTTACAAAAGACTCTCCAGAAGGCAAAGATGAATTGTGGACCTCTGTTGGAAACAATATTCACAGGAATGCCATGAAGTCGCACCACATGCAAGAAAAAAAGGGACAACAATTCTTGAGCAGAAGGTAGTTTGGTTAAGGGTACGAAGTGAGCCAGTCTGGAAAAGCGTTTCACCACAACCCAGATAACTGTATGGTGGTTGGAAGAAGGAAGGTCCACAATTAAAGGGACAGTCTTCACCAGAATTGTTATTGTTTTAAAAGATAGATAATCCCTTTTTTACCCATTCCCCAGTTTTGCATAACCAACACAGTTATATTTATATATTTTTTACCTCTGTGATTATCTTGTATCTGAGCCTCTGCAAACTGCCCCTTTTTTCAGTTCTTTTGACAGACTTGCAGTTTAGCCAATCAGTGATAGCTCCCAGGTAACTTCATGTGCATGAGCACAGTGTTATCTATATGAAATTCATGAACTAACACCATCTAGTGGTGAAAAACCTGTTAAAATGCATTCTTAAGAGGCGGCCTTCAAGGTCTAAGAAATTAGCATATGAACCTCCTAGGTTAAGCTTTCAACTAAGAATACCAAGAGAACAAAGCAAAATTGGTGATAAAAGTAAATTGGAAAATTGTTTAAAATTATATGCCCTATCTGAATCATGAAAGTTTATTTTGGACTAGACTGTCCCTTTACGTCCATTGTAATGTGTGTCCAGGGTCATTTGGGAATGGACAATGGTTGGAGCAAGCCAGAAGACAAGGATCGGGAGTCTTGTTGGCCTCACAAATTGTGCAGGATTTCACATAACCTTGAGCGTCAGACTTCATAGTAAGCCACCATACGTGTTGGGAAAGACGCTTGAAAGTCTTAGTCAAACAGGATGTCCTGAGAGTTTGCTATCATGAGCCCAGGCTAGCACAGGGATGTGTAGGTTCGGAGGTACAAAGAGGATATCGGAAGCCATGGGGGCACCAGGAGGTTTACTAGACTGGGCACCTTGCAATCTTTGCAGAAGGATGGTATTGAGTTGAGCAACCACACAGGAGGGGTGTATGATGTGTTCTATAGGAGCTTCTGAGGAATCATTTGAGTGATGGAACTGACGGAAAAGGGCATCCGCCTTCTTGTTCTTGGTCCCAGGAAGATAAGAGATCACAAAGTTAAAATGGGAAAAGAATAAGGCTCACCTGTCCTGTTGAGGATTGAGTCGATGAGCAGTCTCTAGGTAAGTCAGATTCTTGTGGTTGGTGAGAACCTGAATAGCATTGGCGGTGCCCTCTAACCAGTGATGCCATTCAGTCAAGGCCATCTTAATGGCTAAGAGTTCACGATTACCCACATCCTAGTTCCTCTGCAGGAGTAAAGCGTTTAGAAAAAAAATGGCTACAGGTTGTGACTTGGAAGTCAAGGGGTCCCTCTGGGTAAGAACTGCTTCAGCCCCTATCTCTGAGGCATCAACCTCTAGAGTGAACTGTAGGTCAGGATCAGGATGGCAAAGCACAGGAGCTGAACAAAATGCCTTTTTCAGAGAAGGCATTTATGGCCTCAGGAGGCCAATGTTTACAGTCTTTGTTCCATTTTGTCAATTCAGTGAGAGGAGCTACTGTTTGAGAAAAGTTATTTATAAACTTGCGGTAATAATTGGAGAATCCCAAGGCGGAGCTAACTGGAGAAGAGAATAGTCGCACTTAAGGATAACTCCAGGGAATAAAAGTAATTTTTAACTAATTCCTAAGTGATTAGAGATAGAAACTCACTTAAAAACAAGTGATTAAACACCGGACCAACAACAATACCAGTGCAGACTGGATCAAAATGATAGAGCAAAGAGTCTCTATGAGAGGTGCGCAAGTGATTAGTAGACACCAATCCTAAAGATCCTAAGAGTCCTATAGCGGCGAATCACTCCTCCGGTCAGGCAGCACTCTTGAGAACTGATACGAAGGGAGAAACCTGTGAAAACAGAAGACAGAGGCACTTCATGGGACAATATCATCTAGCAAGGAGGAGACAAAGCTAACACAGCAGCCCAACAGCGGGGGTACTCACAAGGATAGCGGCACAAACGTGTGCCTCACAGCACAGAGATGCACTCAAGAGCACTGGAACCTGCACATGGATACCGATGGCCAATCAGCGATAACCTAGGAGCAGCGTCACAGTGGGAGCTGTCTGAAGGATATCCAGTCACCCGCCTCTGCAATTTGATAGACAGGTCAGCGGACCAAGCAACAAAGCCAAACGTAGAGCAGGTAGTATAAACTCAAAAGTTTAATGTGGTTAAAAAGTTTAAAATATATACAGCATACAGCTTACAGCTATATGCTATATGCTGATATATTTTAAACTTTTTAACCACATTAAACTTTTGAGTTTATACTACCTGCTCTATGTTTGGCTTTGTTGCTTGGTCCGCTGACCTGTCTATCAAATTGCCGAGGTCGGTGACTGGATATCCTTCAGACAGCTCCCACCGTGACGTTGCTCCTAGGTTATCGCTATTTGGCCATCGGTATCCACGTGCAGGTTCCAGTGCTCTTGTCTGTTGGGCGACTTAAGGTCCCATCCTGTGCAGACTGGATCAGCTGTTTTAACCGACTTGATATAGCAGAAGGGAGTCTGTGCCTCCTCGCTGAGCAGTGAGACCAAGCAACTGAAATCTATACCTGGGTTAATCCCGGGGACCCGGTGATCCAGATTGAAGGATAACACAATGCAGCGAGAGGATAACAACCCATAAGCACAACTAGAAGTGGAAAGCGGTGTACCCAATTAGAAAAGCTGCGGTTATCGAAGCAGTGAGTATCAAAAGATCCTCTAACAAGTTGCCACCATACACGCTCTGATAGGAAGCACACTGCAACCCCAATAAATATAATAGCAGCAGTTGCGGACAGAAGTTAAATAGGTTCCTAGGACAAAAAACTTTTTTTGCGCAAGTCGCCATCTTAAGGATGGTTAAGAGAACTATCTAGACCCGATACTCACTGAGACTGGCTTGTTCTTGCTGAATATTAATAGATCTGATAATACGACTGTGTGGAAAAACTGGGACAACAGCTAGAATCCTAACACGCTACTTCAATAGTGTAACAGAGCACACACACGGCTAATGGCTCAGGGAGTTCAGGGAGAAATATATGCAGTGATGCACCTTAAATACACTCTCATTAATAAAGCTGTGTGGAGGTGTAGTGCACTACCCCCCCCTTTCCTGCTAATATTATCATTGGCAGGTCATACCCCCAGATCCCTTCTTCGTTAGAGTCCTGTGCAGACTAACTCCCTGGGGAGTGGTGCACTATTCAAAAACTAAGAGTGAAAACTTATAAAAGCCAGAACACACAAGAGTTAGACCTTTGGACTAAGTGTGTAATTCTCAATGAGCTATTAGTGCCTGAAACTTAGGGGAAATCAGGTTATCTCAGACACCTTATTGAGCAACCGTTCCACAAGCAATATACTTCCTACCCTGACCCACATTGCTAATCAGTAAAGAGCCAGGATAAGACTAGGAAGTTGTTCTGGGATACAGTGACGTGCACTCATAGGAGGCAGGGGAGGCAGTGCCTACCCTGCCATATGTGGCCAAAGCTTAATTAAATTTTAATAAAAAAAAAAAAAAAAGAAAATATAATATATTTTCCCCCATGTAATGCTATGGAGAGGCAGGTACAGGAACGCTTCTCTCCATTGCAGTACATGGGTCAAAGGAAAAGCTGTGCTGCAGCGCCATCTGTGTTCTGTCAATATATTAGCAGCTAAAATTGGGACCAATAGGAGGCACCCCTCTTGATGCCTCCTAGCAATTGAAGGATATATAGATTAATCAGAAGGAGGATGCAGTGAGCAGGGTCATGTGACAAAACTGGAAGCTGAGGTAACCTAAGAACAGATGACACCAAGCAGAAGAGTAAAGTAGTATTCTACATCTCTTGTGATTCACAAATTGTGTTCAGATACAGCTCATTAACAGGGGGGGGGACAGTAAGTGAGCATAACCCAATACTGAAAGGAAGTCAAAGGGTCAATTCAAATTTAAATCCATAATTTAAAACCCAGAGTTTGAAGTTAAGTGTGCAGTGTCCACATTATTTAAATTAAAGTTTTTGACATTGAATAATGCTAAGCCTCCCTTTTTCATGCTTATTTGATTTAATTAGGTACAAACTCCATATATGTTATGTCTGTTCAGTCAGAGGATGCAGTATCGATTTTTCTTTTTCTCTGTGTCTCCATTTATTTAAAGACTGCTGTTAACTTGTAATTCACAAATCAATTGAAAGCTTTTGCATTGTGTTTTTAATATGTGCTGCTTTTATACAAGTTTATATTAATAAAAAGGAGATAATGAGTCATTTAAAAATATATGTAATTATTGCAGATAAATGTTTTTAGAAATAATGCCACTGTAAAGTAACTGGTTAAACACATAGTCAAAGGGAGAAATTTAAAATTAAACTTTCATGATTGAGGTAGAGCATGCTAATTTAATAGACTTTTCTAGTTATTTATATTTTGAGAATTAGCATCAACTGTTACTGGTCCCATGTCAGCAAATCAAATTAGTTTTTGAAAGGAACATGAAAGTCATAATTACATTTCCATCATTCAGATAGAAATTGCACACAAAAAAAACCTTTCTATTTTACTTTTATTATTATGTACTTCTTTCTTTTGGTATCCTTTGGTGTCCTTTGTTGAAGAGCATACCTAAGTGGGAATGTGCACGTGCGTTTCTTGAGCACCATATTGAAGCAGCTGTGTTGGCAGTATTGATAACTTGTCCTTTGTGTAAAACTTGTATGGTAAATTATTTCTATTTTTACAATACAGTAGTTAGTAGAGAAGAGATTGTGTATCATTCTAATTGCTTAGTAACTTGCACTGTGCCACAGAATTGTGTGAGCAGAGTATGTGTGCTTTATTCTCTAGGTAATCAATACATTTCCGATGAGCTGGTGCTTTAGTGCAGTGTTTCTCAACAATGGTCCTCAAGTACCCCCAACAGGCCAGGTTTTCATTATAGCTGAATCAGTGCACAGGTGAAGTAATCAGCTGATCGGTAACTCAGTGGTTATTAACTTGCTCTCACCCATCACCTGATTATGTCACCTGTGCAGTGGTTCAGCTATCATTTAAACCTGCCCTGTTGGGGGTACTTGCGGCCCTCTGTACATGTGTCTCGCCGGCGTATCATATCTAGTGCCTCACCAGCCTCTGACCTCACTGCACGTCACTGCTGGGATAATAGTGAGCTGTAGTGCACAAACCCTGATTTTGCCCACAAACAACAAGAAAGGCAAGTATAAAAAGCAGCGAGAAAGATAAGAAATATGTTACATCCTACTCTATGATTGAATTCATATAACGCAATAGTGACCAGTAGCAGCTATGACCTGAGGTGAAAAATCATCCCCATATGACCTCCTAGCTCCAAAATAATAGTGCATCTCTGTCAATAAAATAAAGTGAAGCTGGTTTCAGGCGTCAAACTTGCAAATATCTGGCAGAAGTCCATTTCTATTTATTGTCATAGTTCGTTATTGAGCTAGTAATAATATGAAAAGCAGAAGCCATTCAGTTAAAGAAACTGTGGACAAAATGATATCTCCAGCAAAAGATATATCTTCTCAAGACCATAGTGACCCAGAAAATCAAGGTTCCACAGATTCACAAAACAAATGGGCCTATCTATCAAGCTCCGAATGGAGCTTGATGGCCCCTGTTTCTGGCGAGTCTTCAGACTCGCTAGAAACAGCAGTTATGAAGCAGTGGTCACAAAGACCGCTGCTCCATAATGCTGTCCGCCTGATCTGAGCAGGCGGACAGACATCGCTGGAAATCAACCCGATAGAGTACGATAGGGTTGATTGACACCCCCTGCTGGATTGGCCGCGAGTCTGCAGGGGGCGGCGTTGCACCAGCAGCTCTTGTGAGCTGCTGGTGCAATGCTGAATACGGAGAGCGTATTGCTCTCCGCATTCAGCGATGTCTTGCAGACCTGATCCGCACTGTCGGGTCAGGTCCGCAAGACGTTTGGTAAATAGAGGCCAAATAAAAGCTATCTTCCAGGCGGAATTTAAGTCGGCTCTGTCAGAACTAAAGAGGCATATACAAGAAATAGGACACAGAACGTCTGACATAGAGGAAAAACTACAGAGGAGATTCCACAAATCAAGACCACTCTGCTAGACCACTCTGCTAGACCATTCCATTTATATAAGAAAATTAGAGGATCAAATAGAAGACATGGAAAACAGATCACGATGTTCTAATATATGGATCAGAAATCTACCGGAAACTTACAAAAACCTGCAAAAAACTGTCACCAACTTATTTTGTGGATTAGTACCGGAGATAGAGATCCCTATGTTCCTCATGGATAGAGCTCACAGAGCTTTAACCAAACCAGCTCAATCGACTACCCGAGACATCATTGTAAAGATAATAAGATGCATTATTTCATATTAAGGAAGAGATAATGAAAGCAGCCAGAAATGCACGTAACCTAAAATTTGAAGGCAACAAAATCCAAATATACACAGATCTCTCGCCAACGACTTTACGCAGAAGGAGGGAAATGAAACCGGTAATACAAATCCTCATTACAGAAAACATTAAATAAAGGTGGAACTTTCCTTTTAAATTGACTTTCACCTATTAAAATGCTTCCTACTCATGTTCCTCTACGGGAGAAGGGCTTCGCCTCTTAGAGCAACTGAAATTACTACCAGAGACCATAGCAATAGTCTCCTAAACAACAAAGAAAATTCTTCCAAAGAGATTGGAATGTTGTTGGCAAAAATGCCAAATCTAAGAGAGCCAAAACAAGCCCTAATATGGACATTGGAGCTAAAAGGTGATAGTAAGTGCGCTAAAGAAAGCTAAAGGTATCCTTAGTTCGATAAACTTGGGTTAATGCAGTATATGTATTAAAGAGATATAATAAAAAATATAATAAAAAATAGTGTAGAAAGTATATATAGTGCAAAAATAATAGTGGAAGGACTATATCAAATGTGATCAAAGGTTCTGCAATCCTATTTTAAATAAGTGGAGGAGGTGTGTTTACATAAAAAATAATAAATGAAAATAAAAATAGAACTTTGAATGTAACTAGGAAGATTTTCTATCTATCTTATCAGTGTAAAACTGTGGGAGTTTTATAATACCTACAGTAGGGGAAACAAAAGAAAGTTAAACAGTCTACCAACTGTGTACTATTCTTTATGTGAAAAGAAAAGAAAAATTGCTAGTCGTGTGTAACAAATAGCAGTGTAAGTATTGCAATATACTTGCAGTGTAAAGTATTCATTAATACTTTATAATAAATGAAAGGTGCTATTTTATAACAAGGAAACCGATGTGTGTCAGCAGAAAAATTGTGCAGTACTATAATGCTTAAAAACAATAATATCAAGTGCTAATGATTTGTACCAGATTATGATATAAGGTGAACAATCTAAAAAAATACTTGAAACCATATATTTGTATATATATAAATTTATTTGTACAAAACCAAAAATAAACTAAATTTAAGCTAAGACAAGGGGACGTCTCCCCAAAGATAAAATATATATTAAAATCAATATTGTACAGAACAGGTTGATATTCCACACCAGGTATTTTGTAAGCATATATGTTTTGCTGAAAACTGTATTTGTAATCCACTCTGTTTATACTAGGAAAAGCAGTCTCTTTATCACACAGCAACTATTTGGAAGATATCGTTGCCTTGTAATTAAGTTTTGCTGACCAGGCTTGTGTCTGAGCAATAGCGCAATAATGCGACTTCTTATAATATGATACAGTCATTTTACCTTATTTGTCTTTGTCTTGTAAGGTTCTTTTTACTCACTTCACCTCTTGTGTGAGACCGATATCGTCTGTTCAGCTCCAAGTTTCAAACCGAATCAGTGCGCCGCATGTGCCTTGGCGTCTGACGTCATCGGTACACTTCACAGCTGTTAATACTGGTTGTCGGCTCTTACGGATGTTCAAATCGCAAGTTGTAATAGAGATAGTTATCTCTTCTATTGCAGCCAGATATTATTCCCTGCACTTAGTGCTTGATGCACGCAGGAGAGAAGAAAGTTTAAGCACAAAGAATTGTTAGATTTGTAAATAACCCGGGTTACTATAAAATACTTGGAAAGTCCTCAGATTTAGAAAGTCATCATTCATATGATATTTTAACAAATAGCACAGCCACTTAGATCTTTATAAAGCACCCAGGGTGCGTCTTTGGATTAATTTAGACAACATGTTGAAAAGCTCACGGTTGTAGATCCTTAGGCCTCTGATGCTCCACTTCCCCTTTCAGCAGACACAGCTGTATATGGGGTTAACTGCCTGTGGCTCTGGGGACAGCACAGCTTCCTGTGAGTGCCAGTGGCACCCAGGGCTGAGCATGTTGCAGGGTCATGGGATGTGTACCCGGTCCGGTATGAGAGTGCAGTTCCCTTCCGTGTTTTGTATATGTCTAGGGTGATTACATATGCCTGTGCACCCTTCCCTTGTTCCCAGTTTGTTTGGATTTGAGAGCTTGCATTGTGTGGCTGTTTTAGGGTCCCAGGTATTGGAAAGGACCTTGACGAGGTACCTGAGCTTGTCCCATTTGGCCAGATGCGGTAACTAACCTTTCCATTTTTGCTTTTAAATCTTAGCTGAGAGCTTGTAAGTGAGTGTTGGGTTTTCTCTGTGTGTTGTATTAATTAGTTTTGTAATTTTCCCTATGGTTCTTGCAGCCAGACCTGTCTGGGGTTAACTGCCTGTGGCTCTGGGGACAGCACAGCTTCCTGTGAGTGCCAGTGGCACCCAGGGCTGAGCATGTTGCAGGGTCATGGGATGTGTACCCGGTACGGTATGAGAGTGCAGTTCCCTTCCGTGTTTTGCATATGTCTAGGGTGATTACATATGCCTGTGCACCCTTCCCTTGTTCCCAGTTTGTTTGGATTTGAGAGCTTGCATTGTGTGGCTGTTTTAGGGTCCCAGGTATTGGAAAGGACCTTGATGAGGTACTTGGGCTTGTCCCATTTGGCCAGATGCGGTAACTAACCTTTCCATTTTTGCTTTTAAATCTTAGCTGAGAGCTTGTAAGTGAGTGTTGGGTTTTCTCTGTGTGTTGTATTAATTAGTTTTGTAATTTTCCCTATGGTTCTTGCACCCAGACCTGTCTGGGGTTAACTGCCTGTGGCTCTGGGGACAGCACAGCTTCCTGTGAGTGCCAGTGGCACCCAGGGCTGAGCATGTTGCAGGGTCATGGGATGTGTACCCGGTCCGGTATGAGAGTGCAGTTCCCTTCCGAGTTTTGTATATGTCTAGGGTGATTACATATGCCTGTGTACCCTTCCCTTGTTCCCAGTTTGTTTGGATTTGAGAGCTTGCATTGTGTGGCTGTTTTAGGGTCCCAGGTATTGGAAAGGACCTTGACGAGGTACTTGGGCTTGTCCCATTTGGCCAGATGCGGTAACTAACCTTTCCATTTTTGCTTTTAAATCTTAGCTGAGAGCTTGTAAGTGAGTGTTGGGTTTTCTCTGTGTGTTGTATTAATTAGTTTTGTAATTTTCCCTATGGTTCTTGCAGCCAGACCTGTCTGGGGTTAACTGCCTGTGGCTCTGGGGACAGCACAGCTTCCTGTGAGTGCCAGTGGCACCCAGGGCTGAGCATGTTGCAGGGTCATACCAGTGGCACCCAGGGCTGAGCATGTTGCAGGGTCATAGGATGTGTACCCGGTCCGGTATGAGAGTGCAGTTCCCTTCCGTGTTTTGTATATGTCTAGGGTGATTACATATGCCTGTGCACCCTTCCCTTGTTCCCAGTTTGTTTGGATTTGAGAGCTTGCATTGTGTGGCTGTTTTAGGGTCCCAGGTATTGGAAAGGACCTTGACGAGGTACTTGGGCTTGTCCCATTTGGCCAGATGCGGTAACTAACCTTTCCATTTTTGCTTTAAAATCTTAGCTGAGAGCTTGTAAGTGAGTGTTGGGTTTTCTCTGTGTGTTGTATTAATTAGTTTTGTAATTTTCCCTATGGTTCTTGCACCCAGACCTGTCTGGGGTTAACTGCCTGTGGCTCTGGGGACAGCACAGCTTCCTGTGAGTGCCAGTGGCACCCAGGGCTGAGCATGTTGCAGGGTCATGGGATGTGTACCCGGTCCGGTATGAGAGTGCAGTTCCCTTCCGTGTTTTGTATATGTCTAGGGTGATTACATATGCCTGTGCACCCTTCCCTTGTTCCCAGTTTGTTTGGATTTGAGAGCTTGCATTATGTGGCTGTTTTAGGGTCCCAGGTATTGGAAAGGACCTTGACGAGGTACTTGGGCTTGTCCCATTTGGCCAGATGCGGTAACTAACCTTTCCATTTTTGCTTTTAAATCTTAGCTGAGAGCTTGTAAGTGAGTGTTGGGTTTTCTCTGTGTGTTGTATCAATTAGTTTTGTAATTTTCCCTATGGTTCTTGCACCCAGACCTGTCTGGGGTTAACTGCCTGTGGCTCTGGGGACAGCACAGCTTCCTGTGAGTGCCAGTGGCACCCAGGGCTGAGCAGGTTGCAGGGTCATGTGATGTGTACCCGGTCCGGTATGAGAGTGCAGTTCCCTTCCGTGTTTTGTATATGTCTAGGGTGATTACATATGCCTGTGCACCCTTCCCTTGTTCCCAGTTTGTTTGGATTTGAGAGCTTGCATTGTGTGGCTGTTTTAGGGTCCCAGGTATTGGAAAGGACCTTGACAAGGTACTTGGGCTTGTCCCATTTGGCCAGATGCGGTAACTAACCTTTCCATTTTTGCTTTTAAATCTTAGCTGAGAGCTTGTAAGTGAGTGTTGGGTTTTCTCTGTGTGTTGTATTAATTAGTTTTGTAATTTTCCCTATGGTTCTTGCACCCAGACCTGTCTGGGGTTAACTGCCTGTGGCTCTGGGGACAGCACAGCTTCCTGTGAGTGCCAGTGGCACCCAGGGCCGAGCATGTTGCAGGGTCATGGGATGTGTACCCGGTCCGGTATGAGAGTGCAGTTCCCTTCAGTGTTTTGTATATGTCTAGGGTGATTACATATGCCTGTGCACCCTTCCCTTGTTCCCAGTTTGTTTGGATTTGAGAGCTTGCATTGTGTGGCTGTTTTAGGGTCCCAGGTATTGGAAAGGACCTTGACAAGGTACTTGGGCTTGTCCCATTTGGCCAGATGCGGTAACTAACCTTTCCATTTTTGCTTTTAAATCTTAGCTGAGAGCTTGTAAGTGAGTGTTGGGTTTTCTCTGTGTGTTGTATTAATTAGTTTTGTAATTTTCCCTATGGTTCTTGCACCCAGACCGGTCTGGGGTTAACTGCCTGTGGCTCTGGGGACAGCACAGCTTCCTGTGAGTGCCAGTGGCACCCAGGGCTGAGCATGTTGCAGAGTCATGGGATGTGTACCCGGTCCGGTATGAGAGTGCAGTTCCCTTCCGTGTTTTGTATATGTCTAGGGTGATTACATATGCCTGTGCACCCTTCCCTTGTTCCCAGTTTGTTTGGATTTGAGAGCTTGCATTATGTGGCTGTTTTAGGGTCCCAAGTATTGGAAAGGACCTCGACGAGGTACTTGGGCTTGTCCCATTTGGCCAGATGCGGTAACTAACCTTTCCATTTTTGCTTTTAAATCTTAGCTGAGAGCTTGTAAGTGAGTGTTGGGGTTTCTCTGTGTGTTGTATCAATTAGTTTTGTAATTTTCCCTATGGTTCTTGCACCCAGACCTGTCTGGGGTTAACTGCCTGTGGCTCTGGGGACAGCACAGCTTCCTGTGAGTGCCAGTGGCACCCAGGGCTGAGCAGGTTGCAGGGTCATGCCAGTGGCACCCAGGGCTGAGCATGTTGCAGGGTTATAGGATGTGTACCTGGTCCGGTATGAGAGTGCAGTTCCCTTCCGTGTTTTGTATATGTCTAGGGTGATTACATATGCCTGTGCACCCTTCCCTTGTTCCCAGTTTGTTTGGATTTGAGAGCTTGCATTGTGTGGCTGTTTTAGGGTCCCAGGTATTGGAAAGGACCTTGACGAGGTACTTGGGCTTGTCCCATTTGGCCAGATGCGGTAACTAACCTTTCCATTTTTGCTTTTAAATCTTAGCTGAGAGCTTGTAAGTGAGTGTTGGGTTTTCTCTGTGTGTTGTATTAATTAGTTTTGTAATTTTCCCTATGGTTCTTGCACCCAGACCGGTCTGGGGTTAACTGCCTGTGGCTCTGGGGACAGCACAGCTTCCTGTGAGTGCCAGTGGCACCCAGGGCCGAGCATGTTGCAGGGTCATGGGATGTGTACCCGGTCCGGTATGAGAGTGCAGTTCCCTTCCGTGTTTTGTATATGTCTAGGGTGATTACATATGCCTGTGCACCCTTCCCTTGTTCCCAGTTTGTTTGGATTTGGGAGCTTGCATTATGTGGCTGTTTTAGGGTCCCAGGTATTGGAAAGGACCTTGACGAGGTACTTGGGCTTGTCCCATTTGGCCAGATGCGGTAACTAACCTTTCCATTTTTGCTTTTAAATCTTAGCTGAGAGCTTGTAAGTGAGTGTTGGGTTTTCTCTGTGTGTTGTATCAATTAGTTTTGTAATTTTCCCTATGGTTCTTGCACCCAGACCTGTCTGGGGTTAACTGCCTGTGGCTCTGGGGACAGCACAGCTTCCTGTGAGTGCCAGTGGCACCCAGGGCTGAGCAGGTTGCAGGGTCATGCCAGTGGCACCCAGGGCTGAGCATGTTGCAGGGTCATGGGATGTGTACCTGGTCCGGTATGAGAGTGCAGTTCCCTTCTGTGTTTTGTATATGTCTAGGGTGATTACATATGCCTGTGCACCCTTCCCTTGTTCCCAGTTTGTTTGGATTTGAGAGCTTGCATTATGTGGCTGTTTTAGGGTCCCAGGTATTGGAAAGGACCTTGACGAGGTACTTGGGCTTGTCCCATTTGGCCAGATGCGGTAACTAACCTTTCCATTTTTGCTTTTAAATCTTAGCTGAGAGCTTGTAAGTGAGTGTTGGGTTTTCTCTGTGTGTTGTATCAATTAGTTTTGTAATTTTCCCTATGGTTCTTGCACCCAGACCTGTCTGGGGTTAACTGCCTGTGGCTCTGGGGACAGCACAGCTTCCTGTGAGTGCCAGTGGCACCCAGGGCTGAGCAGGTTGCAGGGTCATGCCAGTGGCACCCAGGGCTGAGCATGTTGCAGGGTCATGGGATGTGTACCTGGTCCGGTATGAGAGTGCAGTTCCCTTCCGTGTTTTGTATATGTCTAGGGTGATTACATATGCCTGTGCACCCTTCCCTTGTTCCCAGTTTGTTTGGATTTGGGAGCTTGCATTGTGTGGCTGTTTTAGGGTCCCAGGTATTGGAAAGGACCTTGACGAGGTACTTGGGCTTGTCCCATTTGGCCAGATGCGGTAACTAACCTTTCCATTTTTGCTTTTAAATCTTAGCTGAGAGCTTGTAAGTGAGTGTTGGGTTTTCTCTGTGTGTTGTATTAATTAGTTTTGTAATTTTCCCTATGGTTCTTGCACCCAGACCGGTCTGGGGTTAACTGCCTGTGGCTCTGGGGACAGCACAGCTTCCTGTGAGTGCCAGTGGCACCCAGGGCCGAGCATGTTGCAGGGTCATGGGATGTGTACCCGGTCCGGTATGAGAGTGCAGTTCCCTTCCGTATTTTGTATATGTCTAGGGTGATTACATATGCCTGTGCACCCTTCCCTTGTTCCCAGTTTGTTTGGATTTGGGAGCTTGCATTATGTGGCTGTTTTAGGGTCCCAGGTATTGGAAAGGACCTTGACGAGGTACTTGGGCTTGTCCCATTTGGCCAGATGCGGTAACTAACCTTTCCATTTTTGCTTTTAAATCTTAGCTGAGAGCTTTTAAGTGAGTGTTGGGTTTTCTCTGTGTGTTGTATCAATTAGTTTTGTAATTTTCCCTATGGTTCTTGCACCCAGACCTGTCTGGGGTTAACTGCCTGTGGCTCTGGGGACAGCACAGCTTCCTGTGAGTGCCAGTGGCACCCAGGGCTGAGCAGGTTGCAGGGTCATGCCAGTGGCACCCAGGGCTGAGCATGTTGCAGGGTCATGGGATGTGTACCTGGTCCGGTATGAGAGTGCAGTTCCCTTCCGTGTTTTGTATATGTCTAGGGTGATTACATATGCCTGTGCACCCTTCCCTTGTTCCCAGTTTGTTTGGATTTGAGAGCTTGCATTGTGTGGCTGTTTTAGGGTCCCAGGTATTGGAAAGGACCTTGACGAGGTACTTGGGCTTGTCCCATTTGGCCAGATGCGGTAACTAACCTTTCCATTTTTGCTTTTAAATCTTAGCTGAGAGCTTGTAAGTGAGTGTTGGGTTTTCTCTGTGTGTTGTATTAATTAGTTTTGTAATTTTCCCTATGGTTCTTGCACCCAGACCGGTCTGGGGTTAACTGCCTGTGGCTCTGGGGACAGCACAGCTTCCTGTGAGTGCCAGTGGCACCCAGGGCCGAGCATGTTGCAGGGTCATGGGATGTGTACCCGGTCCGGTATGAGAGTGCAGTTCCCTTCCGTATTTTGTATATGTCTAGGGTGATTACATATGCCTGTGCACCCTTCCCTTGTTCCCAGTTTGTTTGGATTTGGGAGCTTGCATTATGTGGCTGTTTTAGGGTCCCAGGTATTGGAAAGGACCTTGACGAGGTACTTGGGCTTGTCCCATTTGGCCAGATGCGGTAACTAACCTTTCCATTTTTGCTTTTAAATCTTAGCTGAGAGCTTGTAAGTGAGTGTTGGGTTTTCTCTGTGTGTTGTATCAATTAGTTTTGTAATTTTCCCTATGGTTCTTGCACCCAGACCTGTCTGGGGTTAACTGCCTGTGGCTCTGGGGACAGCACAGCTTCCTGTGAGTGCCAGTGGCACCCAGGGCTGAGCAGGTTGCAGGGTCATGCCAGTGGCACCCAGGGCTGAGCATGTTGCAGGGTCATGGGATGTGTACCTGGTCCGGTATGAGAGTGCAGTTCCCTTCCGTGTTTTGTATATGTCTAGGGTGATTACATATGCCTGTGCACCCTTCCCTTGTTCCCAGTTTGTTTGGATTTGAGAGCTTGCATTGTGTGGCTGTTTTAGGGTCCCAGGTATTGGAAAGGACCTTGACGAGGTACTTGGGCTTGTCCCATTTGGCCAGATGCGGTAACTAACCTTTCCATTTTTGCTTTTAAATCTTAGCTGAGAGCTTGTAAGTGAGTGTTGGGTTTTCTCTGTGTGTTGTATTAATTAGTTTTGTAATTTTCCCTATGGTTCTTGCACCCAGACCGGTCTGGGGTTAACTGCCTGTGGCTCTGGGGACAGCACAGCTTCCTGTGAGTGCCAGTGGCACCCAGGGCCGAGCATGTTGCAGGGTCATGGGATGTGTACCCGGTCCGGTATGAGAGTGCAGTTCCCTTCCGTATTTTGTATATGTCTAGGGTGATTACATATGCCTGTGCATCCTTCCCTTGTTCCCAGTTTGTTTGGATTTGGGAGCTTGCATTATGTGGCTGTTTTAGGGTCCCAGGTATTGGAAAGGACCTTGACGAGGTACTTGGGCTTGTCCTATTTGGCCAGATGCGGTAACTAACCTTTCCATTTTTGCTTTTAAATCTTAGCTGAGAGCTTGTAAGTGAGTGTTGGGTTTTCTCTGTGTGTTGTATCAATTAGTTTTGTAATTTTCCCTATGGTTCTTGCACCCAGACCTGTCTGGGGTTAACTGCCTGTGGCTCTGGGGACAGCACAGCTTCCTGTGAGTGCCAGTGGCACCCAGGGCTGAGCAGGTTGCAGGGTCATGTGATGTGTACCCGGTCCGGTATGAGAGTGCAGTTCTCTTCCGTGTTTTGTATATGTCTAGGGTGATTACATATGCCTGTGCACCCTTCCCTTGTTCCCAGTTTGTTTGGATTTGAGAGCTTGCATTGTGTGGCTGTTTTAGGGTCCCAGGTATTGGAAAGGACCTTGACGAGGTACTTGGGCTTGTCCCATTTGGCCAGATGCGGTAACTAACCTTTCCATTTTTGCTTTTAAATCTTATCTGAGAGCTTGTAAGTGAGTGTTGGGTTTTCTCTGTGTGTTGTATTAATTAGTTTTGTAATTTTCCCTATGGTTCTTGCACCCAGACCTGTCTGGGGTTAACTGCCTGTGGCTCTGGGGACAGCACAGCTTCCTGTGAGTGCCAGTGGCACCCAGGGCCGAGCATGTTGCAGGGTCATGGGATGTGTACCCGGTCCGGTATGAGAGTGCAGTTCCCTTCCGTGTTTTGTATATGTCTAGGGTGATTACATATGCCTGTGCACCCTTCCCTTGTTCCCAGTTTGTTTGGATTTGAGAGCTTGCATTGTGTGGCTGTTTTAGGGTCCCAGGTATTGGAAAGGACCTTGACGAGGTACTTGGGCTTGTCCCATTTGGCCAGATGCGGTAACTAACCTTTCCATTTTTGCTTTTAAATCTTAGCTGAGAGCTTGTAAGTGAGTGTTGGGTTTTCTCTGTGTGTTGTATTAATTAGTTTTGTAATTTTCCCTATGGTTCTTGCACCCAGACCGGTCTGGGGTTAACTGCCTGTGGCTCTGGGGACAGCACAGCTTCCTGTGAGTGCCAGTGGCACCCAGGGCCGAGCATGTTGCAGGGTCATGGGATGTGTACCCGGTCCGGTATGAGAGTGCAGTTCCCTTCCGTATTTTGTATATGTCTAGGGTGATTACATATGCCTGTGCACCCTTCCCTTGTTCCCAGTTTGTTTGGATTTGAGAGCTTGCATTATGTGGCTGTTTTAGGGTCCCAGGTATTGGAAAGGACCTTGACGAGGTACTTGGGCTTGTCCCATTTGGCCAGATGCGGTAACTAACCTTTCCATTTTTGCTTTTAAATCTTAGCTGAGAGCTTGTAAGTGAGTGTTGGGTTTTCTCTGTGTGTTGTATCAATTAGTTTTGTAATTTTCCCTATGGTTCTTGCACCCAGACCTGTCTGGGGTTAACTGCCTGTGGCTCTGGGGACAGCACAGCTTCCTGTGAGTGCCAGTGGCACCCAGGGCTGAGCAGGTTGCAGGGTCATGCCAGTGGCACCCAGGGCTGAGCATGTTGCAGGGTCATGGGATGTGTACCTGGTCCGGTATGAGAGTGCAGTTCCCTTCCGTGTTTTGTATATGTCTAGGGTGATTACATATGCCTGTGCACCCTTCCCTTGTTCCCAGTTTGTTTGGATTTGAGAGCTTGCATTGTGTGGCTGTTTTAGGGTCCCAGGTATTGGAAAGGACCTTGACGAGGTAGTTGGGCTTGTCCCATTTGGCCAGATGCGGTAACTAACCTTTCCATTTTTGCTTTTAAATCTTAGCTGAGAGCTTGTAAGTGAGTGTTGGGTTTTCTCTGTGTGTTGTATTAATTAGTTTTGTAATTTTCCCTATGGTTCTTGCACCCAGACCGGTCTGGGGTTAACTGCCTGTGGCTCTGGGGACAGCACAGCTTCCTGTGAGTGCCAGTGGCACCCAGGGCCGAGCATGTTGCAGGGTCATGGGATGTGTACCCGGTCCGGTATGAGAGTGCAGTTCTCTTCCGTGTTTTGTATATGTCTAGGGTGATTACATATGCCTGTGCACCCTTCCCTTGTTCCCAGTTTGTTTGGATTTGAGAGCTTGCATTGTGTGGCTGTTTTAGGGTCCCAGGTATTGGAAAGGACCTTGACGAGGTACTTGGGCTTGTCCCATTTGGCCAGATGCGGTAACTAACCTTTCCATTTTTGCTTTTAAATCTTATCTGAGAGCTTGTAAGTGAGTGTTGGGTTTTCTCTGTGTGTTGTATTAATTAGTTTTGTAATTTTCCCTATGGTTCTTGCACCCAGACCTGTCTGGGGTTAACTGCCTGTGGCTCTGGGGACAGCACAGCTTCCTGTGAGTGCCAGTGGCACCCAGGGCCGAGCATGTTGCAGGGTCATGGGATGTGTACCCGGTCCGGTATGAGAGTGCAGTTCCCTTCCGTGTTTTGTATATGTCTAGGGTGATTACATATGCCTGTGCACCCTTCCCTTGTTCCCAGTTTGTTTGGATTTGAGAGCTTGCATTGTGTGGCTGTTTTAGGGTCCCAGGTATTGGAAAGGACCTTGACGAGGTACTTGGGCTTGTCCCATTTGGCCAGATGCGGTAACTAACCTTTCCATTTTTGCTTTTAAATCTTAGCTGAGAGCTTGTAAGTGAGTGTTGGGTTTTCTCTGTGTGTTGTATTAATTAGTTTTGTAATTTTCCCTATGGTTCTTGCACCCAGACCGGTCTGGGGTTAACTGCCTGTGGCTCTGGGGACAGCACAGCTTCCTGTGAGTGCCAGTGGCACCCAGGGCCGAGCATGTTGCAGGGTCATGGGATGTGTACCCGGTCCGGTATGAGAGTGCAGTTCCCTTCCGTATTTTGTATATGTCTAGGGTGATTACATATGCCTGTGCACCCTTCCCTTGTTCCCAGTTTGTTTGGATTTGAGAGCTTGCATTATGTGGCTGTTTTAGGGTCCCAGGTATTGGAAAGGACCTTGACGAGGTACTTGGGCTTGTCCCATTTGGCCAGATGCGGTAACTAACCTTTCCATTTTTGCTTTTAAATCTTAGCTGAGAGCTTGTAAGTGAGTGTTGGGTTTTCTCTGTGTGTTGTATCAATTAGTTTTGTAATTTTCCCTATGGTTCTTGCACCCAGACCTGTCTGGGGTTAACTGCCTGTGGCTCTGGGGACAGCACAGCTTCCTGTGAGTGCCAGTGGCACCCAGGGCTGAGCAGGTTGCAGGGTCATGCCAGTGGCACCCAGGGCTGAGCATGTTGCAGGGTCATGGGATGTGTACCTGGTCCGGTATGAGAGTGCAGTTCCCTTCCGTGTTTTGTATATGTCTAGGGTGATTACATATGCCTGTGCACCCTTCCCTTGTTCCCAGTTTGTTTGGATTTGAGAGCTTGCATTGTGTGGCTGTTTTAGGGTCCCAGGTATTGGAAAGGACCTTGACGAGGTAGTTGGGCTTGTCCCATTTGGCCAGATGCGGTAACTAACCTTTCCATTTTTGCTTTTAAATCTTAGCTGAGAGCTTGTAAGTGAGTGTTGGGTTTTCTCTGTGTGTTGTATTAATTAGTTTTGTAATTTTCCCTATGGTTCTTGCACCCAGACCGGTCTGGGGTTAACTGCCTGTGGCTCTGGGGACAGCACAGCTTCCTGTGAGTGCCAGTGGCACCCAGGGCCGAGCATGTTGCAGGGTCATGGGATGTGTACCCGGTCCGGTATGAGAGTGCAGTTCCCTTCCGTATTTTGTATATGTCTAGGGTGATTACATATGCCTGTGCACCCTTCCCTTGTTCCCAGTTTGTTTGGATTTGGGAGCTTGCATTATGTGGCTGTTTTAGGGTCCCAGGTATTGGAAAGGACCTTGACGAGGTACTTGGGCTTGTCCTATTTGGCCAGATGCGGTAACTAACCTTTCCATTTTTGCTTTTAAATCTTAGCTGAGAGCTTGTAAGTGAGTGTTGGGTTTTCTCTGTGTGTTGTATCAATTAGTTTTGTAATTTTCCCTATGGTTCTTGCACCCAGACCTGTCTGGGGTTAACTGCCTGTGGCTCTGGGGACAGCACAGCTTCCTGTGAGTGCCAGTGGCACCCAGGGCTGAGCAGGTTGCAGGGTCATGTGATGTGTACCCGGTCCGGTATGAGAGTGCAGTTCCCTTCCGTGTTTTGTATATGTCTAGGGTGATTACATATGCCTGTGCACCCTTCCCTTGTTCCCAGTTTGTTTGGATTTGAGAGCTTGCATTGTGTGGCTGTTTTAGGGTCCCAGGTATTGGAAAGGACCTTGACGAGGTACTTGGGCTTGTCCCATTTGGCCAGATGCGGTAACTAACCTTTCCATTTTTGCTTTTAAATCTTATCTGAGAGCTTGTAAGTGAGTGTTGGGTTTTCTCTGTGTGTTGTATTAATTAGTTTTGTAATTTTCCCTATGGTTCTTGCACCCAGACCTGTCTGGGGTTAACTGCCTGTGGCTCTGGGGACAGCACAGCTTCCTGTGAGTGCCAGTGGCACCCAGGGCCGAGCATGTTGCAGGGTCATGGGATGTGTACCCGGTCCGGTATGAGAGTGCAGTTCCCTTCCGTGTTTTGTATATGTCTAGGGTGATTACATATGCCTGTGCACCCTTCCCTTGTTCCCAGTTTGTTTGGATTTGAGAGCTTGCATTGTGTGGCTGTTTTAGGGTCCCAGGTATTGGAAAGGACCTTGACGAGGTACTTGGGCTTGTCCCATTTGGCCAGATGCGGTAACTAACCTTTCCATTTTTGCTTTTAAATCTTAGCTGAGAGCTTGTAAGTGAGTGTTGGGTTTTCTCTGTGTGTTGTATTAATTAGTTTTGTAATTTTCCCTATGGTTCTTGCACCCAGACCGGTCTGGGGTTAACTGCCTGTGGCTCTGGGGACAGCACAGCTTCCTGTGAGTGCCAGTGGCACCCAGGGCTGAGCATGTTGCAGGGTCATGGGATGTGTACCCGGTCCGGTATGAGAGTGCAGTTCCCTTCCGTGTTTTGTATATGTCTAGGGTGATTACATATGCCTGTGCACCCTTCCCTTGTTCCCAGTTTGTTTGGATTTGAGAGCTTGCATTATGTGGCTGTTTTAGGGTCCCAAGTATTGGAAAGGACCTTGACGAGGTACTTGGGCTTGTCCCATTTGGCCAGATGCGGTAACTAACCTTTCCATTTTTGCTTTTAAATCTTAGCTGAGAGCTTGTAAGTGAGTGTTGGGGTTTCTCTGTGTGTTGTATCAATTAGTTTTGTAATTTTCCCTATGGTTCTTGCACCCAGACCTGTCTGGGGTTAACTGCCTGTGGCTCTGGGGACAGCACAGCTTCCTGTGAGTGCCAGTGGCACCCAGGGCTGAGCAGGTTGCAGGGTCATGCCAGTGGCACCCAGGGCTGAGCATGTTGCAGGGTCATAGGATGTGTACCTGGTCCGGTATGAGAGTGCAGTTCCCTTCCGTGTTTTGTATATGTCTAGGGTGATTACATATGCCTGTGCACCCTTCCCTTGTTCCCAGTTTGTTTGGATTTGAGAGCTTGCATTGTGTGGCTGTTTTAGGGTCCCAGGTATTGGAAAGGACCTTGACGAGGTACTTGGGCTTGTCCCATTTGGCCAGATGCGGTAACTAACCTTTCCATTTTTGCTTTTAAATCTTAGCTGAGAGCTTGTAAGTGAGTGTTGGGTTTTCTCTGTGTGTTGTATTAATTAGTTTTGTAATTTTCCCTATGGTTCTTGCACCCAGACCGGTCTGGGGTTAACTGCCTGTGGCTCTGGGGACAGCACAGCTTCCTGTGAGTGCCAGTGGCACCCAGGGCCGAGCATGTTGCAGGGTCATGGGATGTGTACCCGGTCCGGTATGAGAGTGCAGTTCCCTTCCGTATTTTGTATATGTCTAGGGTGATTACATATGCCTGTGCACCCTTCCCTTGTTCCCAGTTTGTTTGGATTTGGGAGCTTGCATTATGTGGCTGTTTTAGGGTCCCAGGTATTGGAAAGGACCTTGACGAGGTCCTTGGGCTTGTCCCATTTGGCCAGATGCGGTAACTAACCTTTCCATTTTTGCTTTTAAATCTTAGCTGAGAGCTTGTAAGTGAGTGTTGGGTTTTCTCTGTGTGTTGTATCAATTAGTTTTGTAATTTTCCCTATGGTTCTTGCACCCAGACCTGTCTGGGGTTAACTGCCTGTGGCTCTGGGGACAGCACAGCTTCCTGTGAGTGCCAGTGGCACCCAGGGCTGAGCAGGTTGCAGGGTCATGCCAGTGGCACCCAGGGCTGAGCATGTTGCAGGGTCATGGGATGTGTACCTGGTCCGGTATGAGAGTGCAGTTCCCTTCTGTGTTTTGTATATGTCTAGGGTGATTACATATGCCTGTGCACCCTTCCCTTGTTCCCAGTTTGTTTGGTTTGAGAGCTTGCATTATGTGGCTGTTTTAGGGTCCCAGGTATTGGAAAGGACCTTGACGAGGTACTTGGGCTTGTCCCATTTGGCCCGATGCGGTAACTAACCTTTCCATTTTTGCTTTTAAATCTTAGCTGAGAGCTTGTAAGTGAGTGTTGGGTTTTCTCTGTGTGTTGTATCAATTAGTTTTGTAATTTTCCCTATGGTTCTTGCACCCAGACCTGTCTGGGGTTAACTGCCTGTGGCTCTGGGGACAGCACAGCTTCCTGTGAGTGCCAGTGGCACCCAGGGCTGAGCAGGTTGCAGGGTCATGCCAGTGGCACCCAGGGCTGAGCATGTTGCAGGGTCATGGGATGTGTACCTGGTCCGGTATGAGAGTGCAGTTCCCTTCCGTGTTTTGTATATGTCTAGGGTGATTACATATGCCTGTGCACCCTTCCCTTGTTCCCAGTTTGTTTGGATTTGAGAGCTTGCATTGTGTGGCTGTCTTAGGGTCCCAGGTATTGGAAAGGACCTTGACGAGGTACTTGGGCTTGTCCCATTTGGCCAGATGCGGTAACTAACCTTTCCATTTTTGCTTTTAAATCTTAGCTGAGAGCTTGTAAGTGAGTGTTGGGTTTTCTCTGTGTGTTGTATTAATTAGTTTTGTAATTTTCCCTATGGTTCTTGCACCCAGACCGGTCTGGGGTTAACTGCCTGTGGCTCTGGGGACAGCACAGCTTCCTGTGAGTGCCAGTGGCACCCAGGGCCGAGCATGTTGCAGGGTCATGGGATGTGTACCCGGTCCGGTATGAGAGTGCAGTTCCCTTCCGTATTTTGTATATGTCTAGGGTGATTACATATGCCTGTGCACCCTTCCCTTGTTCCCAGTTTGTTTGGATTTGGGAGCTTGCATTATGTGGCTGTTTTAGGGTCCCAGGTATTGGAAAGGACCTTGACGAGGTACTTGGGCTTGTCCCATTTGGCCAGATGCGGTAACTAACCTTTCCATTTTTGCTTTTAAATCTTAGCTGAGAGCTTGTAAGTGAGTGTTGGGTTTTCTCTGTGTGTTGTATCAATTAGTTTTGTAATTTTCCCTATGGTTCTTGCACCCAGACCTGTCTGGGGTTAACTGCCTGTGGCTCTGGGGACAGCACAGCTTCCTGTGAGTGCCAGTGGCACCCAGGGCTGAGCAGGTTGCAGGGTCATGCCAGTGGCACCCAGGGCTGAGCATGTTGCAGGGTCATAGGATGTGTACCTGGTCCGGTATGAGAGTGCAGTTCCCTTCCGTGTTTTGTATATGTCTAGGGTGATTACATATGCCTGTGCACCCTTCCCTTGTTCCCAGTTTGTTTGGATTTGAGAGCTTGCATTGTGTGGCTGTTTTAGGGTCCCAGGTATTGGAAAGGACCTTGACGAGGTACTTGGGCTTGTCCCATTTGGCCAGATGCGGTAACTAACCTTTCCATTTTTGCTTTTAAATCTTAGCTGAGAGCTTGTAAGTGAGTGTTGGGTTTTCTATGTGTGTTGTATTAATTAGTTTTGTAATTTTCCCTATGGTTCTTGCACCCAGACCAGTCTGGGGTTAACTGCCTGTGGCTCTGGGGACAGCACAGCTTCCTGTGAGTGCCAGTGGCACCCAGGGCCGAGCATGTTGCAGGGTCATGGGATGTGTACCCGGTCCGGTATGAGAGTGCAGTTCCCTTCCGTATTTTGTATATGTCTAGGGTGATTACATATGCCTGTGCACCCTTCCCTTGTTCCCAGTTTGTTTGGATTTGGGAGCTTGCATTATGTGGCTGTTTTAGGGTCCCAGGTATTGGAAAGGACCTTGACGAGGTACTTGGGCTTGTCCCATTTGGCCAGATGCGGTAACTAACCTTTCCATTTTTGCTTTTAAATCTTAGCTGAGAGCTTGTAAGTGAGTGTTGGGTTTTCTCTGTGTGTTGTATCAATTAGTTTTGTAATTTTCCCTATGGTTCTTGCACCCAGACCTGTCTGGGGTTAACTGCCTGTGGCTCTGGGGACAGCACAGCTTCCTGTGAGTGCCAGTGGCACCCAGGGCTGAGCAGGTTGCAGGGTCATGCCAGTGGCACCCAGGGCTGAGCATGTTGCAGGGTCATAGGATGTGTACCTGGTCCGGTATGAGAGTGCAGTTCCCTTCCGTGTTTTGTATATGTCTAGGGTGATTACATATGCCTGTGCACCCTTCCCTTGTTCCCAGTTTGTTTGGATTTGAGAGCTTGCATTGTGTGGCTGTTTTAGGGTCCCAGGTATTGGAAAGGACCTTGACGAGGTACTTGGGCTTGTCCCATTTGGCCAGATGCGGTAACTAACCTTTCCATTTTTGCTTTTAAATCTTAGCTGAGAGCTTGTAAGTGAGTGTTGGGTTTTCTCTGTGTGTTGTATTAATTAGTTTTGTAATTTTCCCTATGGTTCTTGCACCCAGACCAGTCTGGGGTTAACTGCCTGTGGCTCTGGGGACAGCACAGCTTCCTGTGAGTGCCAGTGGCACCCAGGGCCGAGCATGTTGCAGGGTCATGGGATGTGTACCCGGTCCGGTATGAGAGTGCAGTTCCCTTCCGTATTTTGTATATGTCTAGGGTGATTACATATGCCTGTGCACCCTTCCCTTGTTCCCAGTTTGTTTGGATTTGGGAGCTTGCATTATGTGGCTGTTTTAGGGTCCCAGGTATTGGAAAGGACCTTGACGAGGTACTTGGGCTTGTCCCATTTGGCCAGATGCGGTAACTAACCTTTCCATTTTTGCTTTTAAATCTTAGCTGAGAGCTTGTAAGTGAGTGTTGGGTTTTCTCTGTGTGTTGTATCAATTAGTTTTGTAATTTTCCCTATGGTTCTTGCACCCAGACCTGTCTGGGGTTAACTGCCTGTGGCTCTGGGGACAGCACAGCTTCCTGTGAGTGCCAGTGGCACCCAGGGCTGAGCAGGTTGCAGGGTCATGCCAGTGGCACCCAGGGCTGAGCATGTTGCAGGGTCATGGGATGTGTACCTGGTCCGGTATGAGAGTGCAGTTCCCTTCTGTGTTTTGTATATGTCTAGGGTGATTACATATGCCTGTGCACCCTTCCCTTGTTCCCAGTTTGTTTGGATTTGAGAGCTTGCATTATGTGGCTGTTTTAGGGTCCCAGGTATTGGAAAGGACCTTGACGAGGTACTTGGGCTTGTCCCATTTGGCCAGATGCGGTAACTAACCTTTCCATTTTTGCTTTTAAATCTTAGCTGAGAGCTTGTAAGTGAGTGTTGGGTTTTCTCTGTGTGTTGTATCAATTAGTTTTGTAATTTTCCCTATGGTTCTTGCACCCAGACCTGTCTGGGGTTAACTGCCTGTGGCTCTGGGGACAGCACAGCTTCCTGTGAGTGCCAGTGGCACCCAGGGCTGAGCAGGTTGCAGGGTCATGCCAGTGGCACCCAGGGCTGAGCATGTTGCAGGGTCATGTGATGTGTACCTGGTCCGGTATGAGAGTGCAGTTCCCTTCCGTGTTTTGTATATGTCTAGGGTGATTACATATGCCTGTGCACCCTTCCCTTGTTCCCAGTTTGTTTGGATTTGAGAGCTTGCATTGTGTGGCTGTTTTAGGGTCCCAGGTATTGGAAAGGACCTTGACGAGGTACTTGGGCTTGTCCCATTTGGCCAGATGCGGTAACCAACCTTTCCATTTTTGCTTTTAAATCTTAGCTGAGAGCTTGTAAGTGAGTGTTGGGTTTTCTCTGTGTGTTGTATTAATTAGTTTTGTAATTTTCCCTATGGTTCTTGCACCCAGACCGGTCTGGGGTTAACTGCCTGTGGCTCTGGGGACAGCACAGCTTCCTGTGAGTGCCAGTGGCACCCAGGGCCAAGCATGTTGCAGGGTCATGGGATGTGTACCCGGTCCGGTATGAGAGTGCAGTTCCCTTCCGTATTTTGTATATGTCTAGGGTGATTACATATGCCTGTGCACCCTTCCCTTGTTCCCAGTTTGTTTGGATTTGGGAGCTTGCATTATGTGGCTGTTTTAGGGTCCCAGGTATTGGAAAGGACCTTGACGAGGTACTTGGGCTTGTCCCATTTGGCCAGATGCGGTAACTAACCTTTCCATTTTTGCTTTTAAATCTTAGCTGAGAGCTTGTAAGTGAGTGTTGGGTTTTCTCTGTGTGTTGTATCAATTAGTTTTGTAATTTTCCCTATGGTTCTTGCACCCAGACCTGTCTGGGGTTAACTGCCTGTGGCTCTGGGGACAGCACAGCTTCCTGTGAGTGCCAGTGGCACCCAGGGCTGAGCAGGTTGCAGGGTCATGCCAGTGGCACCCAGGGCTGAGCATGTTGCAGGGTCATGGGATGTGTACCTGGTCCGGTATGAGAGTGCAGTTCCCTTCCGTGTTTTGTATATGTCTAGGGTGATTACATATGCCTGTGCACCCTTCCCTTGTTCCCAGTTTGTTTGGATTTGAGAGCTTGCATTGTGTGGCTGTTTTAGCGTCCCAGGTATTGGAAAGGACCTTGACGAGGTACTTGGGCTTGTCCCATTTGGCCAGATGCGGTAACTAACCTTTCCATTTTTGCTTTTAAATCTTAGCTGAGAGCTTGTAAGTGAGTGTTGGGTTTTCTCTGTGTGTTGTATTAATTAGTTTTGTAATTTTCCCTATGGTTCTTGCACCCAGACCTGTCTGGGGTTAACTGCCTGTGGCTCTGGGGACAGCACAGCTTCCTGTGAATGCCAGTGGCACCCAGGGCTGAGCATGTTGCAGGGTCATGGGATGTGTACCCGGTCCGGTATGAGAGTGCAGTTCCCTTCCGTGTTTTGTATATGTCTAGGGTGATTACATATGCCTGTGCACCCTTCCCTTGTTCCCAGTTTGTTTGGATTTGAGAGCTTGCATTGTGTGGCTGTTTTAGGGTCCCAGGTATTGGAAAGGACCTTGACGAGGTACTTGGGCTTGTCCCATTTGGCCAGATGCGGTAACTAACCTTTCCATTTTTGCTTTTAAATCTTAGCTGAGAGCTTGTAAGTGAGTGTTGGCTTTTCTCTGTGTGTTGTATTAATTAGTTTTGTAATTTTCCCTATGGTTCTTGCACCCAGACCGGTCTGGGGTTAACTGCCTGTGGCTCTGGGGACAGCACAGCTTCCTGTGAGTGCCAGTGGCACCCAGGGCTGAGCATGTTGCAGGGTCATGGGATGTGTACCTGGTCCGGTATGAGAGTG
The DNA here is from genome assembly GCF_027579735.1 of Bombina bombina. Classification (NCBI taxonomy): domain Eukaryota; kingdom Metazoa; phylum Chordata; class Amphibia; order Anura; family Bombinatoridae; genus Bombina; species Bombina bombina. Next base: position 55,155,590 of record NC_069503.1, on the reverse strand, counting down.
CAGTTCCCTTCCGTGTTTTGTATATGTCTAGGGTGATTACATATGCCTGTGCACCCTTCCCTTGTTCCCAGTTTGTTTGGATTTGAGAGCTTGCATTATGTGGCTGTTTTAGGGTCCCAGGTATTGGAAAGGACCTTGACGAGGTACTTGGGCTTGTCCCATTTGGCCAGATGCGGTAACTAACCTTTCCATTTTTGCTTTTAAATCTTAGCTGAGAGCTTGTAAGTGAGTGTTGGGTTTTCTCTGTGTGTTGTATCAATTAGTTTTGTCATTTTCCCTATGGTTCTTGCACCCAGACCTGTCTGGGGTTAACTGCCTGTGGCTCTGGGGACAGCACAGCTTCCTGTGAGTGCCAGTGGCACCCAGGGCTGAGCAGGTTGCAGGGTCATGCCAGTGGCACCCAGGGCTGAGCATGTTGCAGGGTCATGGGATGTGTACCTGGTCCGGTATGAGAGTGCAGTTCCCTTCCGTGTTTTGTATATGTCTAGGGTGATTACATATGCCTGTGCACCCTTCCCTTGTTCCCAGTTTGTTTGGATTTGAGAGCTTGCATTGTGTGGCTGTCTTAGGGTCCCAGGTATTGGAAAGGACCTTGACGAGGTACTTGGGCTTGTCCCATTTGGCCAGATGCGGTAACTAACCTTTCCATTTTTTTCTTTTAAATCTTAGCTGAGAGCTTGTAAGTGAGTGTTGGGTTTTCTCTGTGTGTTGTATTAATTAGTTTTGTAATTTTCCCTATGGTTCTTGCACCCAGACCGGTCTGGGGTTAACTGCCTGTGGCTCTGGGGACAGCACAGCTTCCTGTGAGTGCCAGTGGCACCCAGGGCCGAGCATGTTGCAGGGTCATGGGATGTGTACCCGGTCCGGTATGAGAGTGCAGTTCCCTTCCGTATTTTGTATATGTCTAGGGTGATTACATATGCCTGTGCACCCTTCCCTTGTTCCCAGTTTGTTTGGATTTGGGAGCTTGCATTATGTGGCTGTTTTAGGGTCCCAGGTATTGGAAAGGACCTTGACGAGGTACTTGGGCTTGTCCCATTTGGCCAGATGCGGTAACTAACCTTTCCATTTTTGCTTTTAAATCTTAGCTGAGAGCTTGTAAGTGAGTGTTGGGTTTTCTCTGTGTGTTGTATCAATTAGTTTTGTAATTTTCCCTATGGTTCATGCACCCAGACCTGTCTGGGGTTAACTGCCTGTGGCTCTGGGGACAGCACAGCTTCCTGTGAGTGCCAGTGGCACCCAGGGCTGAGCAGGTTGCAGGGTCATGCCAGTGGCACCCAGGGCTGAGCATGTTGCAGGGTCATGGGATGTGTACCTGGTCCGGTATGAGAGTGCAGTTCCCTTCCGTGTTTTGTATATGTCTAGGGTGATTACATATGCCTGTGCACCCTTCCCTTGTTCCCAGTTTGTTTGGATTTGAGAGCTTGCATTGTGTGGCTGTTTTAGCGTCCCAGGTATTGGAAAGGACCTTGACGAGGTACTTGGGCTTGTCCCATTTGGCCAGATGCGGTAACTAACCTTTCCATTTTTGCTTTTAAATCTTAGCTGAGAGCTTGTAAGTGAGTGTTGGGTTTTCTCTGTGTGTTGTATTAATTAGTTTTGTAATTTTCCCTATGGTTCCTGCACCCAGACCTGTCTGGGGTTAACTGCCTGTGGCTCTGGGGACAGCACAGCTTCCTGTGAGTGCCAGTGGCACCCAGGGCTGAGCATGTTGCAGGGTCATGGGATGTGTACCCGGTCCGGTATGAGAGTGTAGTTCCCTTCCGTGTTTTGTATATGTCTAGGGTGATTACATATGCCTGTGCACCCTTCCCTTGTTCCCAGTTTGTTTGGATTTGAGAGCTTGCATTGTGTGGCTGTTTTAGGGTCCCAGGTATTGGAAAGGACCTTGACGAGGTACTTGGGCTTGTCCCATTTGGCCAGATGCGGTAACTAACCTTTCCATTTTTGCTTTTAAATCTTAGCTGAGAGCTTGTAAGTGAGTGTTGGGTTTTCTCTGTGTGTTGTATTAATTAGTTTTGTAATTTTCCCTATGGTTCTTGCACCCAGACCTGTCTGGGGTTAACTGCCTGTGGCTCTGGGGACAGCACAGCTTCCTGTGAGTGCCAGTGGCACCCAGGGCTGAGCATGTTGCAGGGTCATGGGATGTGTACCCGGTCCGGTATGAGAGTGCAGTTCCCTTCCGTGTTTTGTATATGTCTAGGGTGATTACATATGCCTGTGCACCCTTCCCTTGTTCCCAGTTTGTTTGGATTTGAGAGCTTGCATTGTGTGGCTGTTTTAGGGTCCCAGGTATTGGAAAGGACCTTGACGAGGTACTTGGGCTTGTCCCATTTGGCCAGATGCGGTAACTAACCTTTCCATTTTTGCTTTTAAATCTTAGCTGAGAGCTTGTAAGTGAGTGTTGGGTTTTCTCTGTGTGTTGTATTAATTAGTTTTGTAATTTTCCCTATGGTTCTTGCACCCAGACCGGTCTGGGGTTAACTGCCTGTGGCTCTGGGGACAGCACAGCTTCCTGTGAGTGCCAGTGGCACTCAGGGCTGAGCATGTTGCAGGGTCATGGGATGTGTACCCGGTCCGGTATGAGAGTGCAGTTCCCTTCCGTGTTTTGTATATGTCTAGGGTGATTACATATGCCTGTGCACCCTTCCCTTGTTCCCAATTTGTTTGGATTTGAGAGCTTGCATTATGTGGCTGTTTTAGGGTCCCAGGTATTGGAAAGGACCTTGACGAGGTACTTGGGCTTGTCCCATTTGGCCAGATGCGGTAACTAACCTTTCCATTTTTGCTTTTAAATCTTAGCTGAGAGCTTGTAAGTGAGTGTTGGGTTTTCTCTGTGTGTTGTATCAATTAGTTTTGTAATTTTCCCTATGGTTCTTGCACCCAGACCTGTCTGGGGTTAACTGCCTGTGGCTCTGGGGACAGCACAGCTTCCTGTGAGTGCCAGTGGCACCCAGGGCTGAGCAGGTTGCAGGGTCATGCCAGTGGCACCCAGGGCTGAGCATGTTGCAGGGTCATGGGATGTGTACCTGGTCCGGTATGAGAGTGCAGTTCCCTTCCGTGTATTGTATATGTCTAGGGTGATTACATATGCCTGTGCACCCTTCCCTTGTTCCCAGTTTGTTTGGATTTGAGAGCTTGCATTGTGTGGCTGTTTTAGGGTCCCAGGTATTGGAAAGGACCTTGACGAGGTACTTGGGCTTGTCCCATTTGGCCAGATGCGGTAACTAACCTTTCCATTTTTGCTTTTAAATCTTAGCTGAGAGCTTGTAAGTGAGTGTTGGGTTTTCTCTGTGTGTTGTATTAATTAGTTTTGTAATTTTCCCTATGGTTCTTGCAGCCAGACCGGTCTGGGGTTAACTGCCTGTGGCTCTGGGGACAGCACAGCTTCCTGTGAGTGCCAGTGGCACCCAGGGCCGAGCATGTTGCAGGGTCATGGGATGTGTACCCGGTCCGGTATGAGAGTGCAGTTCCCTTCCGTATTTTGTATATGTCTAGGGTGATTACATATGCCTGTGCACCCTTCCCTTGTTCCCAGTTTGTTTGGATTTGGGAGCTTGCATTATGTGGCTGTTTTAGGGTCCCAGGTATTGGAAAGGACCTTGACGAGGTACTTGGGCTTGTCCCATTTGGCCAGATGCGGTAACTAACCTTTCCATTTTTGCTTTTAAATCTTAGCTGAGAGCTTGTAAGTGAGTGTTGGGTTTTCTCTGTGTGTTGTATCAATTAGTTTTGTAATTTTCCCTATGGTTCTTGCACCCAGACCTGTCTGGGGTTAACTGCCTGTGGCTCTGGGGACAGCACAGCTTCCTGTGAGTGCCAGTGGCACCCAGGGCTGAGCAGGTTGCAGGGTGTCATACTCTGCAAGGGTGCAGGTTTAGGAGTAAGGAGCTGTTGTGCAGAGGTGTCAGGTTTTGGGGTTGATGTTGAGTATTGTCTGCGTGAGTCTTTCCTTTTAGGCATAATTAAACAGGTACAAGGTTTTAGAAAATAAAGGAGATGGTTTTATTCATAGGATAAAGCAATGTAGAAAAATGCAATTTTGATAAGACATTGTCTATAGGCTGTAGTATCAGGCAGGAATACAGTTCTTTGTAATAACAGGAGGATACTTGCATATGCTGTAGACTGGAACAGTGAAATAACAGGCAGGAATGCAGAGGTTTGTAATAACAAGCAGGATATTTGCATATGCTGTAGACTGGAACTGTAGTATCAGGCAGGAAAACAGTTCTTTGTAATCACAGGCAGGAATGCAAAGCTTTGTAATAACAAACAGGATAATTGCATATGCTGTAGAACTGGTACTTTAAGGAAACTTGCATAAACTGCAAACTGGTACTTTGTAGAAACAAACAGGATATTTGCATAGACTGCAATTGGATCTTTGTGGGATCAGGAAACAAGCAAGCAAAAGTACCTGAATCAGCCCTTAGGAAAGAAAGTTTTAGTCAAGCTCAATTGCCAGGAATTCAGTCCAAAAATGAAGCACAGTGCCAAGGGATAATCCAGAAAGGTAGTCAGTAATTGTAGCAGAAGTCAGGAACTAGGAAATCCAACATAACTGTATTTCACACTGGAAACAGGAGCAGAGAGTCTTTCAGAGTATCACTCTTAATGTGAAAGCACAGAATTGCAAACAAACCACCAAGATAAAGCAGGCTGCTGATTAAATTATTCCTTTCAGCTGGCAAGCAGGTGGAGCCAGAGAGCCAAAGTTGCAGCAAACAGAAAAACACAATATTCCTTTCCTGTGATCAAGCCATCTGGTGGCTTAGTGGTAAAACAACAGGCTGGGAAATAACAGCTGCAGAAATAGAGACAGGCTCCAGGTTCAATTCCATGCTGAACCCTGACACAGGGTCATGGGATGTGTACCCGGTCTGGTATGAGAGTGCAGTTCCCTTCTGTGTTTTATATATATATATATATACACACACACACGCATACATATAAACCACAGTTTTTTCAATCTGGATCTAAAATGAATGGATTTTTTTTAATACCTAACTATCTTTTAAGTGCACAAATCAAATAGATTCACCACTTGCAGGAGTTAATACAAAGAATTAAACCATAATGTAAGATATATTTTTTTTAAACTTTCTAAAATAAAGAGCAGCACAGACAATGGTTTACACACAATATTATGCATCACACTTATCTGACCATCTCACAGCATCACATTTTTTTATCAGAAAGGTTGAAGGGGCAGAAGACTGCCTGATTACTAAGGGCACAGATTCTACCAAGCACATGAATGAAAATAAACATATACAAAGGAGGAAGACGACAGGAGCACATCAGCAGCTTAAATAAACCTGGCACTCAACTGAATTCAGTGTCTGCAGCCCAGACCACTTCCCTCACGCATAGTTAATAAAGACGCAACAGTCCTCAGACTTGATTTATCATTTATTTCCTGAGCTGATAAACCTTTTGGGCAGTTTCAAAGCTGCAGTACATCCATGGCATTGGCATCTCATTATCTGAATAACCCCAGGTCTCTGGATAAGCTCTTTACCATGCACAGCACAAAGACTTAAAGGGACACTGTACCCAAAATTTTTCTTTCGTGATTCAGATTGAGCATGAAATTTTAAGCAACTTTCTAATTTACTCCTATTATCAAATTTTCTTCATTCTCTTGGTATCTTTATTTGAAATGCAAGAATGTAAGTTTAGATGCCGGCCCATTTTTGGTGAACAACCTGGGTTGTCCTTGCTGATTGGTGGATAAATTCATCCACCAATAAAAAAGTGCTGTCCAGAGTACTGAAACCAAAAAAAAGCTTAGATGCCTTCTTTTTCAAATAATGATAGCAAGAGAACGAAGAAAAATTGATAATAGGAGTAAATTAGAAAGTCGCTTAAAATTGCATGCTCTTTCTGAATTGCAAAAGAAAAAATTTGGGTACAGTGTCCCTTTAACTCTCAATTTACTGCTCAAGTGCTTTTTTACACAGTAAAATCTGAGTTTAGCAGTAAATTGTGAGTTAAGTCTTCACCATAGACAGGGGAGAATTGTATCCTACACAAAGCTCTCTAAGTGTAGCGTTACTTACTTTGTTAATGCTCCGTCTCTGTTGTTGATGGTCTCTGCTCGGTCCCTTCTGACTGACAATCCATTTGTTACAAGGACAACATATACAAATTATATACAAAATATATACAGATTGAGTGATCAAAACATTAGAAATGAACATTATAATCTTTATAAAATTTATAAAAATGGATCCTGAATGTTTTTAGAGCAGGGTGCTTATTCGTCTGTTCCTTTCAAATGACAAACTGTTCATAAATAATTATTATAAAAAATTCAACCACAAATCTGTTGGATATATTCACCTCCTATTTGTAATTAATAGCAGTGTTCAAAAGTGTAATATACTCTTATAAACGATTAACAACTTACTGTGATTTCCTAAATATGTTTGAACCTTAATGTGGCGTCCGTCTAGAGCTAGTGCGCATGTCACTAACTGTCCGGTAAGGCACTATCATCTATTCAGCTGAAACATGGGCATTGTTAAAAGCTGATATGTGATAGGGTATGATGCTATGGATTGAGCGTGTCAGTGAACTCGACTAAGAAATATGATTGGTCAGGGGGCGTGGATGTTAGCAGATGATTCCAAATTCGCTCACGTCACAATGTGGGCGTGTAGCTTAAAATGCAATCACACTGGGAGAGCCTCTTATTATTCGTTAGTCGAGCATGTCCGTGAGCTCGTCTTAAGAATGTGATTGGTCAGGGGGCGTAGATGTTGGCAGATGTCCCAAACGCACTCACGTCACGGTGTGAGCATGTAGCTTAGATAGTGATCGCACTGGATAAGCCTCTTATTATTCAGACCTAAGTGTCATTTGGCATATGTAGATCTAATATTCCACAAAGTATTAGAACTAAAAAACAGCATAAGTAAGCCGTCTGTCATAAATTTTTCTAACCGCTAACACTCTCATAGATGTCGTATCACAGTACTACAGCGCCCACTATATATTAGGATATGATCTCCGCTGTTCCTAGATTTTATGTCCAATAAACATTTATATATGTGAGTGCAGAACTACAATAGCGTCTCATATATTCTAAATTAGATATAAGATGTGTATAAAACATCTCATGCAATCCTAATCAGTGATAATATATCTGGCTAAACAAATGTGGAGACAGTTGCCATTTTGCATATAGATGATATTTAGAAGGGTCATATTAGGGGGAAATATATAACTCATAAATTTGTGTGATAGACTATAATTATACTATATTAATATATAATATGATATAATACTGATACATATTATTCATGTGTGCATTCTTAAGTGACATCAATTATCAATTAATGGTCGCAATAAAACGTTCATTCATAGTAATGGAAGAGAGACTATATTAAACTTACATACTGGCGATGACACCAGACATAGTGCAGTAAAATACTATATAAGACTATCAAGTTATTTTTGAAAAACCTAAATCTAAATGTGTAATAGTTGGTAGCCACCAATGTGCAATGATGACTAAAAATGTCGATGGAGTTACATAATTGTAACATTTATAATATTTGTAATAGTTATGTATCTAAAATTCATAGATAAGTGAGATATGGAATCAATTAAAATATATTGTGTTCTATATATCCTATAAACTCATAATTGGGGATCTAATATTATAATAGATATGAGATAATCTTATAACTAATGTGACAAACTAGATTAAAGTGAGGAGATATGAGTGAATTTATATTTTATAAATTATAGTGTCCATCATATTTATTTGCAGGTGTATGAAATCTAATTAATTGATAATATTATGTGAGTGTGGTAGATGATATAATTATTGGTGGGTAATCTAAAGTAAAAATTAATAAATGTTACTACTATGAAATCCCTCATTATAAATAAAGATCATATAAGACTAATGTGTGCAATTTTAAGTGATAAATGTGAGCTAACCTAAGTATCTATTGTAATGATGTGATGTGTGAAAAACATATTTGATACATAATATGTGTACTGGTGGAAAAAATTAATAGTTTTTATAGGGTGTATAAATACAATCCTATGTAAATCTGAATAATTTGTGTGAATAGGCTTACAAGGTACAGGTCGAAGTTCATCAGAGGTCAAAAGCTGCTAAATCTACACATTCATTCAGACCATCGGGAACTAAAGTGTGTAATTTATGTATCCAGTAAGTTTCTCTATGGCGTAAAGTAAGCATGGGGTTATGACTGCTTCGTGATATTTGTTCTATGGGTAATATATGAATAGTTTTAGAACTTCCTTTGTGTGCATATGCACAATGTCTCGATAAGCTATGTTTAAGAAATTTCCTTTTGATGTTATATGTGTGCTCGCTCCATCGCTTCTTAATAGTGCGGGAGGTGCGCCCCACATATTGTACCCCACAGGTACAGCCAATTAGATATATTACATACGTAGATTCGCATGAGAGTCTTTTAGTGATCTTGAACTGTTCCCCCGTTTGATAGGAGCAAAAAGTGTTGATCCCACTTTTCACCACTTTACACATATTACACCTTGATTTTAAACACTTGAAGACTCCATTATTGGGCAAAAAGTTGCCCAAATAAGTCCTATTTGGACCCACAATCAAATTCTGTTTAGATATCTTATCTCTGACTATTTTGCTCGGGGCTAGTTTGTTCTTAAGTGTAGGGGCTCTCATATACACTATTCATGGTTTAGAGGAAATATAATTTTTAAGAAATGGGTCATCACATATGATAGGCCAATGTTTCAATATGATTTTATTAATTTCACGATATTGGCTACTATAGCCTGTAATGAATAGTGGTGTTTTAAAACTCTCATTACTTTGTTCTCTGTCAACATTATTCTTATTTTTATCTTGTGATAGATATAGATTTCTATCATCATGGAGAGCTCTAAGGTAACCCCTATGAATAGAAGTCAGAGGATGGGATAGGTGAAGGTGTAATGACAGGAACTCCCCACATGTACGTCTGTGTTATATATATATACAGCCAACAATTACTGCTGCTCCAACTGAAAAGTGAAGGAATAAATATATACAATGTAACACTAGAGAGTCCTCTGACAGGAGTCTGCCCACAAACACGGTGTCCCACACAACGCTAGTGGTAATGCAAGGTGTATAAGATTAGCTGTACTCTATAGCCGGAGGTTCACATAGAGAGCATTCAAACGGCATGGAGTACACAATATCCACAGTGTTAAAAGCTGTCGTTATCCGGATCATGTAAGACAAGCATACAAATAGGCAAGCATAAGTCAGTCACTATACCTTCGTGTTTGATGCCTGTGCGTCCTGCTTGATATCGCAGCTGAGTCCTGTGTCCGCCTTCCACAGCGGTCAATCTTAGAACCTCCTCCTGTTACAAGCGCCAAAACTGTGTGTGTGTATTTACGGTCTTCACCCTAGGAATAGTGCTCACTTCCTGGCCAAAAGTCAATGATAGTAAAACAAAAAAATATGGAGGAGCACAAACCGGGTGGAATGCAATATAAAAGGTTTATTTAAACCATGCGCCGTAGCGCGGCATGAGAATAGACACAAATACAATTAACAACGGTTTCACAAATAAATGTGGTGGAGGGGATAAGCACCCCCAGGGTTAAACACGGATTACCATACATCCGTGTTTAACCTGGGGTGCTTATCCCCTCCACCACATTTATTTGTGAACCGTTGTTAATTGTATTTGTGTCTATTCTCATGCCGCGCTACGGCGCATGGTTTAAATAAACCTTTTATATTGCATTCCACCCGGTTTGTGCTCCTCCATATTTTCCGTTTTACTAACCCCTTGAACTATGTCTAAGGGATAGCCTTTCTCAAGAATCTATCCTTAAGAATCGCAGACTGTTTTTTATAGCTTTCTATTTGTGCTGCAGTTATGTTGGATTCGTCTAACTGGCCCCATAGGGTACATAGGGGTTCATGCCCTGTATATATCCACACATAAATTAGTGGGCCAAATGATTTTAACCCTTTTTTAAATACCTTTACTTAATAAGATAAGATAAAATATATGAAGTGGCAACCGTTGGCACCAGATTGTTTGCATTGGGCCATGCTGAAAATATTTGTTTATTCTATGATGAAGTTCATGCCGAGTATTTATCATCACAGAAATGAGTGACCCAAAGGATTTTAACCCTTTTAAAATAAGTTTATTATTCATAAAAGGTAAAATATATGAAGTAGCAAGGTTGTCACCAATGTTTTCCATAAAGAGCGTTGGGCAAGTCTGATAACATGTCTGTCCTATGATGGGGTTCATGCCGTGTGTATATCCACAAATAAATAAGTGGCTCAAAGGATTTTAACTCTTTTTAAAATAACAGTTACTTTTTGAAAACATAACCAAATTTGTTCCACATTTGCTATCTGTTTATTGCAATACAAGTGTTAAAGTCCGTGTAGACGGTCAAAAATGTGTCCAACTTACTAACCACTCCCTTATTTACCCACCTCTCCCTCCGAGAACCTTTGCCTACCATCTGACCCCCCATCCACTCAGATCTCCTCTCTCTTATCCCCCCTCCCTCCTTCACCCTCCCTGCCACTTTCAACATCTAATTTTCTGCAGCGCAGAGGTACCACCCGCTCCTGTCTATCTCTATCACTATCTATATATCCCTCTATTGCTGTGTCCATCTATCCCTATCCATCTATCCCTCTATCTCTATTCCTCTATCTCTATCCCTATCTCCCTATACCTATATCCATTTATCTCTATCCATCTATCACTATCCCTCTATCCCTATCTTAACATATTTTTTTATGCAGCACAGTGGTCCCAGCCTCTCCAGCCCCTCCAGCGATGGGGCTCCCACCTGCCTCCCTCCTTACCCTCCCACGCCCCAGATTGGCACCACCGCTGCACAATACAGAAAGAGACACAGATTGCAGCAATGCCTCAATATTGAGTCATAGTGGCATTACCAATTTTCTAGCAACCGTTGCAGAGAAGGGCCAGTGATGGTGCGAGCGTTGGTGGCATGCGAAGGATAGGAGGGGAGGCAGGTGGGTGGCCCATCATTGGAGGGAGGAGGAAGAAGGCAATAGGGTGTGTGAGAGGGACAGGAGCGGGTGGGAACGCTTATACTACGGAAAAAGTTGAAGCTGGAAGGAGGGGTGAAGGGGATAATAGATTAGGTAAAATAAACTGGGAGAGGGTAGAGTGGTAGGGGGAAGTGAGGGTGGGCAAATACACTACAGATTTTATATTTATATATCTACTGGTTATAAAAAAAATAAAAGCAAATAAATATAGTAAAATGGCTACTGGCAGTAGGGTTGCCACCTGTCCCTTAAAATACAGAACACTTATAAGTTACACATGCTGCAGGGTGTGCAGGGAGGGAATATAAATAGTGCTGTCCAGAAACACAATACATGTTCCTCCCCTGCACACCCTGCAGCATGTGTAACTCATAAGTGTCCAGGAAAACATGGCTGAGGTGGCAACGCTAACTGGCAGACAGCTGAAAGTACATAACATGTACGCTAAAAGGTAGAAGGGGGGGGGGGGTAGAGAGCTGTTTGGGGGGGGGGAGTCTGAACAAAGGAGATCCCAGAGAAGCATTTACAACCATTTGTGCTATAATTGCACAAGCTGTTTGTAAATAATTTCAGTGATAAACCCAAAGTTTGTGAAAAAGTAAAAAAAATTTTTTATTTGATCGCCATTTGGCGGTGAAATGGTAGCATGAAATATAGCAAAATGGGGCCTAGATCAATACTTTGGGTTGTCTACTACACTAAAGTGAAAATTAAATTTACAAGCTCCCTACAAGCTAATTAATTAACACCTTCACTGCTGGGCATTAATACAAGTGTGTTGCGCAGCAGCATTTAGCGGCCTTCTAATTACCAAAAAGCAATCCCAAAGCCATATAAGTCTGCTATTTCTGACAAAGGGGATCCCAGAGAAGCATTTACAACCATATGTAGCCATAATTGCATAAGCTGTTTGTAAATTAATTGCAGTGAGAAACCTCAAGTTTGTGAAAAAGTTAACAATGTTTCTGTATTTTATTGCATTTGGCGGTGAAATTAAATATACCAAGATGGGCCTAGATCAATACTTTGGGTTGTCTACTACACTAAAGCTAAAATTAACCCTACAAACTCACTATAAGCTACTGAATGAATTCCGTCAATACTGGGCATAATACACGTGTGGTGCACAGCAGCATTTACCGGATTTCTAATTACAAAAAAAGCAACGCCAGAAACAATATATGTCTGCTATTTCTGAACAAAGGGATCCAGAGAAGAATTTACAACCATTTGTGCCATGATTACACTAACTGTTTATAAATAATTTCTGTGAGAAACCTAAAGTTTGTGAAAAAGTGAACAATTTTTTTTTATTTGATCGCATTTGGCGGTGAAATGGTGGCATGAAATTTACCAAAAATGGGCCTAGATCAATACTTTGGGATGTCTTATAAAATAAAATATCTACATGTCAAGGGATATTCAGGTATTCCTGACAGATATCAGTGTTACAATGTAACTAGCGCTCATTTTGAAAAAAAAAAAATGGTTTGGAAATAGCAAAGTGCTACTTGTCTTTATGGCCCTATAACTTGCAAAAAAAGCAAAGAACATGTAAACATTGGGTATTTCTAAACTCAGGACAAAATTTAGAAACTGTTTAGCATGGGTGTTTTTTGGTGGTTGTAGGTGTGTAACAGATTTTGGGGGGTCAAAGTTAGAAATACTGTGTGTTTTTTTTTTTTACATTTTTTCATCATATTTTATAAAAAAAATTATAGTAAATTATAAGATATGATGAAAATAATGATATATTTAGAAAGTCCATTTAATAGTGAGAAAAACGGTATATAATATGTGTGGGTACAGTAAATGAGTAAGAGGAAAGTTACAGCTAAACATAATCACTGCAGAAATGTAAAAATAGCCCTGGTTCCTTAAGGGTAAGAAAATGTAACAATGGTCTGGTCACTAAGGGGTTAATGTTCATTCACAGTGGTTACCTTATAAATCACAATCTGCATAAAACACTGTGAATGAACATTAAAGTGAAGGTCCATTTTTCTTATTTACAATACTTATTGTCAAAAGGAATGTTAAATTTAATGTAGTCGCTTTTTTCCTATGTCCCAAAAAATATTGCTTTACATATAAACAGTATGTTTATTATACCTCCGTTTTCGCCGTACGCTCCGCCCCATCATCACTTCCCTTATTCTCATCTGCTGACGTAGCTTTGTTGTTTTGAAGAGGACTACGCTCGTGCCCTCCCGCGATAGCTTTGAAACTGGCGCATGCCTGTCCTCCGATCCACGGCGCAATGCGTTCCAGTAAGTGCCAAACTTACGTTCTAAAACTGTATCCAAAACGAGACCAATGCTGACGAATCAATGTAAATAAAGCTAGAACTGAAAACGCGATGCGCGTTACATGCTCGAGCATGCCGATGATGATGCGCTGTTTGTACAAACGCATGCGCAATAGGGTGGCGATGACGAAAGAGAAAAGGGGCTGGACGCCATGGGGGGTAAATACCAATAGGACCGAATAAATGTCAATCAACTGAAGGTACTATGGCGGGCGGATTGAGAAGCATCACGGAGCGGGTACAACAATTAAAAAATAAAAGTTATTATTGTTTTTTTCCTATATTTTGGTGAATGAACATCATATGATTTTTTGATGATACATTGAAATATGCGATCCTGTACGCCAGACTTGACCTTCACTTTAAGAGCAAGAAAGCTACAAAATGTTTCGTTTTCATAATCATTGTCACAGTCTATAGCTTGTTTGTTACATTAAAGTTGATTTAAAAAAAAAAAAAAAAAAGCTTTGAGTGGAGGGTCACATGTTTCCTGGTCTAGAGTGGAGCTCCACTCTGCAGTTGGATCCTTCTCAACTGACCTTTGTTCCCCTCCCATTTACTTCCTGTGCAGCTGCTGCTGCTGGGTGAGTGAGTCAGGCTGTGTGTATTGTGTGATAAAACGTTTTAGTCACTTTCTGGTCTTCATAAAAAGTTTATAATTGTTATAAATGTTGTTCTTTTATTCTATGTTATTTACCTGCTTGTGACAGGCAATGGGATACTAAGTGCTGTTTCCCTTTGTGTTAGTGAAGGGTTAATACAGTGTGTAGCTCTCTGTGCTAGTGAAGGGTTAATACCCACTACAGATTTCTGTGCTAGTGAAGGGGTTAATGTACACTGTGCTGCTCTATGCTAATGAAGGGTTAATACACACTGTGCTGCTCTCTGTGCTAGTGAAGGGTTAATGCACACTGTGCTGCTCTATGCTAATGAAGGGTTAATACACACTGTACTTCTCTGTGCTAGTGAAGGGTTAATGCACACTGTGCTGCTCTATGCTAATGAGGGTTAATACACACTACAGATTTCTGTGCTAGGTGAAGGGGTTAATGTACACTGTGCTGCTCTATGCTAATAAAGGGTTAATACACACTGTACTTCTCTGTGCTAGTGAAGGGTTAATACACACTGTGCTGCTCTATGCTAATGAAGGGTTAATACACACTGTGCAGCTCTCTGTGCTAGTGAAGGGTTAATACATACTGTGCTGCTCTTTGTGCTAGTGAAGGGTTAATACACACTGTGCTGCTCTCTGTGCTAATGAAGGGTTAATACACACTGTGCTGCTCTGTGTGCCAGTGAAGGGTTAATACACACTGTGCTGCTCTCTGTGCCAGTGAAGGGTTAATACACACTTTGCTGCTCTCTGTGCTAGTGAAGGGTTAATACACACTTTGCTGCTCTCTGTGCTAGTGAAGGGTTAATACACACTGTGCTGCTCTCTGTGCTAGTGAAGAGGGGTAATCCACACTTTGCTGCTCTCTGTGCTATGGTGATAGGGTTAATACACACTTTGCTTGCTCCTGTGCTAGTGAAGGGTAATACACACTGTGCTGCTCTCTGTGCTAGTGAAGGGGTTAATACACACTGTGCTGCTCTCTGTGCTAGTGAAGGGGTAATACCACACTGTGCTGCTCTCTGTGCTAGTGACAGGGTAATACACACTGTGCTAGCTCTCTGTGCTAGTGAAGGGTTAATACACACTGTGCTGCTCTCTGTGCCTAGT
The DNA here is from genome assembly GCF_027579735.1 of Bombina bombina. Classification (NCBI taxonomy): domain Eukaryota; kingdom Metazoa; phylum Chordata; class Amphibia; order Anura; family Bombinatoridae; genus Bombina; species Bombina bombina. The sequence continues at coordinate 55,140,479 of NC_069503.1, read as the reverse complement.
AAGGGTTAATACACACTGTGCTACTCTCTGTGCTAGTGAAGGGTTAATACACACTGTGCTGCTCTGTGCTAGTGAAGGGTTAATACACACTGTGCTGCTCCTGTGCTAGTGAAGGGTTAATACACACTGTGCTGCTCTCCTGTGCTAGTGAAGGGGTTAATACACACTGTGCTGCTCTCTGTGCTAGTGAAGGGTTAATACACACTGTGCTGCTCTCTGTGCTAGTGAAGGGTTAATACACACTGTGCTGCTCTGTGTGCTAGTGAAGGGGTTAATACACACTGTGCTGCTCTGTGCTAGTGAAGGATTAATACACACTGTGCTGCTCTCTGTGCTAGTGAAGGGTTAATACACACTGTGCTGCTCTCTGTGCTAGTGAAGGGTTAATACACACTGTGCTGCTCTCTGTGCTAGTGAAGGGTTAATACACACTGTGCTGCTCTGTGTGCTAGTGAAGGGTTAATACGCACTGTGCTGCTCTCTGTGCTAGTGAAGGGTTAATACAAATTGTGCTGTATAGTGTAGAATATGCACATATCCTACACTAGTGAGAGCTAGCTGCTGATTGGTGCCTGCACACATTTATCTCTTGTTAAAAAAGAATATGCACATATCCTATACTAGTGAGAGCTGCTGCTGATTGGTGCCTGCACACATTTATCTCTTGTTAAAAAGAATACGCACATATCCTACACTAGTGAGAGCTGCTGCTGATTGGTGCCAGCACACATTTATCTCTTGTTAAAAAGAATACGCACATATCCTACACTAGTGAGAGCTAGCTGCTGATTGGTGTCTGCGCACATTTATCTCTTGTTAAAAAGAATATGCACATAACCTACACTAGTGAGAGCTAGCTGCTGATTGGTGCTGCACACATTTATCTCTTGTTAAAAAAGAATATGCACATATCCTACACTAGTGAGAGTTAACTGCTGATTGGTGCCTGCACACATTTATCTCTTGTTAAAAAGAATATGCACATATCCTACACTAGTGAGAGCTAGCTGCTGATTGGTGCCTGCGCACATTTATCTCTTGTTAAAAAGAATATGCACATATCCTACACTAGTGAGAGCTAGCTGCTGATTGGTGCCTGCGCACATTTATCTCTTGTTAAAAAGAATACGCACATATCCTTCACTAGTGAGAGCTAGCTGCTGATTGGTGCCTGCACACATTTATCTCTTGTTAAAAAGAATATGCACATATCCTACACTAGTGAGAGCTAGCTGCTGATTGGTGCCTGCACACATTTATGTCTTGTTAAAAAGAATACGCACATATCCTACACTAGTGAGAGCTAGCTGCTGATTGGTGCCTGCACACATTTATCTCTTGTTAAAAAGAATACGCACATATCCTTCACTAGTGAGAGCTAGCTGCTGATTGGTGCCTGCACACATTTATCTCTTGTTAAAAAGAATACGCACATATCAGTAGTAAGAGTATGGAGGTTATGTCAAACACCTTTTTGACAGGTACCACGCCCCTTTTTCACACCTTTGACAGGTTGACACGCCCCTTTATCCTCCCTTAATCCCGCCCCTTTTTAATATCAATTTGATATAAAATTGATATAAAAAGGTGATTTTGATATAAAATTGATATAAAATGGATATAAAATTGATATAAAAAAGTGATTTTATATTAAATTGATATAAAATTGATCTAAAATTGATATAAAAAAGGTGATTTTGATATAAAATTGATATAAAATTGATATAAAAAAAGTGATTTTATATTAAATTGATATAAAATTGATATAAAAAAGGTGATTTTGATAACGCCTTACTGTATTTAACACGCTCTATGCAAGAAGTATTGAGTGTGACCATAACCTATACACCTTACTGTATTTAACACTCTCTATGCAAGAAAACAGATTCAATACATAAAGCAATGACACACTATTATGCATCCAGTACAAAGACAAACAATAAACATGTGCTTAGAATAAATACAAACCAATGCAAGAAAACTGCTAAAAAGTAGTCATTTCAAACTAAAATGAATAAGCCAGGTATTAAACTTAGATGTGTTACCAGTAAAGATATTTTAATCCGTTGATCTAATTACCAATGTTATTTTCTAGACCAGAATAAAATATATGTATTATGTTTAGAAGTAAAATATGTAATAAATAATGTTATTTGTGTTATCTGCAGCTTTTGACATGGAAATCTTCAGTACAGAAATAATTGTAGGTTTGTTAACTTTGTTACTATAATTATTTCAGTAACAGAGGCAAAGTCACATATAAACTAGAACTGATATTATTGATCTAACATTATCCTATTTTATAGACTCAGTTGAACATAGCAGCCTGATAAAGAGTGACGTTACTATATATAGTGGGGCACATACTAAAATGTTACAGAAATATATCAAGCATGGGGGACTTTAATTTGCCAGATATAGACTGGAAGATTCCTTCTGCTAGATCGGCTAGAAGCAGGTATATTCTTGAATCTCTGCTAGGGGAATCACTTGAATAATTAGTCAAGGAACCAACTCGTAAGGAAGCTATATTAGATCTAATACTTACAAACAGTGATACAGTTTCAGATGTGTCTGTAGGTGAGAACTTAGGATCCAGTGATCATCAATCTGTTTGGTTTAGTATTCATGTTCAGGAACTGTCCACCCAGACTAAAACAAAAGTTTTAGACTTTAGGACGGCAGATTTTTCATTAATGGGAGAATACCTAAAAAACTATTTAAAGGGGAAAACTCTTATTACAGGGGTTCAAGAACAGTGGGAATTTGTGAAAGGTGCCATTTTAGATGCAACCGCACACTGTATTAGACATGTCTGTAAAAGTAAAAGAAAGCGGAAACCAATTTGGTTTTCCAAAGAAGTAGCACATGCTGTAAAGACAAAAAAGATAGCTTATAAAAATTACAGACACACACAAGCAGATGATGATATGAAAATATGGAGACTCCAACAAAAAAAGACTAAGCAGTTAATTAGGAAGGTTAAAGCTCATGCAGAAGAGAAGATAGCACAGTCAGTAAAACATGGGGACAAAACATTCTTTAGATATATCAGTGAAAGAAGAAAAAATAAGGTAGGAATAGTAAAATTGAAATCAGTTGATGGTAGAATAATAGAAGGCGATAAGCAGATTGCAGACTGTCTCAATGATTACTTCTGTTCTGTTTTCACTAAAGATTGTGAAGATACAATGTCTACATTAAGGGATGCTACGCAAAATAGAAACAAGCTTAACAGTAATCTTTTTACAGAGGATGAAGTTTTGTTAGCATTATCAAAAATAAATGTTACAAAGGCAGTGGGTCCTGATAATATTCATCCAAGGGTTTTAAAAGAACTTCGATCAGTGCTAACTGTTCCATTAACTGATCTGTTTAATCAGTCACTATTAACAGGAGCTGTCCCAGATGATTGGGAAAATAGCAAATGTAATACCTCTTCATAAAAAGGGCAGTAGAGAAGAATCTGGGCAACTACAGGCCAGTTAGTTTAACTTCAGTAGTAGGGAAATTAATGGAAAGCCTCTTAAAAGAAAGAATTATGACTTACATAAAGGATCAAACAATTTAGAGGGACCAAAATCAGCATGGTTTTACTTCAGGGAGATCATGTCAGACTAATCTAATTGACTTCTTTGATTATGTAACAAAAGTATTAGACAAGGGAGGAGCAGTTGAATGTAGCATATCTAGATTTCAGCAAAAGCATTTGACACCGTCCCACACAATAAACTTATTCACAAACTATATCTCCTTGGTCTAGATTCAAAAATTGTGAACTGGGGTGGAATGCTGGCTTAAGGACAGAAAACAAAGTGTCTTAGTAAATGGAGTTCATTCAGCAGAGGGGGCTGTTACTAGTGGTGTTCCTCAGGGGTCAGTTCTGGGGCCTGTTTTGTTTAACATATTTATCTGCGATATCAGCAAAGGGCCTACAGGGAAAGTAATGTCTCTTTGCAGATGAATACAAAATTTGCAACAGAGTGGATGTTTCCAGGGGGGGGGTAGACAAAATGAGAAGTGAGTATACTCAACAATTGGAGGATTGGACAAACGACTGGGATCTAAAGTTTAAACACAGCAAAGTGTAAAATAATGCATTAGGGAAGAAAAATCCAAATGGTTAATTACAGACTCAATGACACTTTTACTGACTGTTTACAGACGAGGAACAGGACATTGGGGATTATTATTTCATATGATTTAAAACTTAGTAAAACAATGTAGTAATGCAGCGAGTAAGGCTAGCAGATGCTTGGATGTATTGGTAGAGGTATTTTGCAGCAGAAATAGAAGGTTCTTATGCCACTTTATAGATCATTAGTTAGGCCTCATCTTGAGTATTGTGTTGCAGTTCTGGAGGCCATATCTTCAGAAGGATATTAACAAACTTGAATCTGTGCAAAGGAGGGCTACCAAAATGTACATGGTCTAAAAAATAAAACTTACCAGGATAGGCTCAATGACCTAAATATGTATAGCTTAGAGGAGAGAAGGGAAAGAGGTGATATGATAGCAACTTTCAAGTACATTAAAGGGTTTAGTAAAACTGAGGCTGTGGGTATTTTACATAAAATGGAAAATTCAAGAACAAGGGGTCATGAGCTCAAGCTAAAGGGTAGTAGATTCAGGAGTAATTTGAGGAAGCCCTTCTTTACAGAAAGAGTGATTGATTTATGGAATAAACTTCCTCAAGAGGTAGTAGCAACAAACACTGTGGGGGACTTTAAAAATGCATGGGACAAGCATAGGGCTATCCTACGAACTAGATAAGTTTATACTGTTAGGTAAGGTCGGGCAGACTTGCTGGGCCTATGGCTCTTATCTGCCGTCAATATCTATGTTTCTATGTTTCTATACAAATATCTAAAAATTTAAATTAAAAATCTTCTGCACCCATTTGATATATTACAAAATAAACAAAATATGAATCTTGTTTAAAATACACAAGGTAAAGAGTGAACTGTGTTTTCGTGTGCTTTTATATTTGTGATTGATATGTAAATTTAAAATGATGTAGGTATGTAAGTGTATTGTTCAGATATAATTTATATATAATTATTTATATGGGATGGTACTTAAGTTAATGTATGACCCAATTGTGCAAGTTTATGACAGTTTTAACTGT